>NW_017670597.1:227241-275694 GCF_001879085.1 Nicotiana attenuata
CATGTGAGCCTTGCCTTGGGACCCATGAGCTCCCTCTGAACTTGGACACATGAGGGCTGGCATTTCCACACTGCACTTGTCCCTATTCTGGTGATGTAATTTGGGTGTGAGCACTGCCCGCGGTCCAATTGAGGCTCTTAGGGAACTCTGACACACTCAAGTTTGAGAAAGACTTTGAAGCAATGGCATCTTAAGGCAGTTATTCCATAGCTCAGGGAGGAACCAAGAATCGGGCCTCCTCTAGTTGTATTTTATGTATTTTGATGTAATTTATTATTCCTGGTTTGTAAATAATTTGTAATGAACACTTGGGGCTGGGTTAGTGAAAAGGGTTGGGTATTTATGCATGCCAAGGGTAGAACCATGCCTATAGGACTATTTAAATTTCTGCATGTCCAAGCTGCATTTAGAAACCATGCCTATAGGACTATTTTAATTTCTGCATATTCAAACTATGTTTAGAAGCCATGCCTATAGGGTATTTTAATGCTGCAAACTATGTTTAGAAGCCATGTCTATAGGACTTCTTATTCAACTTCATATAGATAACCTGTCTATAGGGATCATCTAAAATTCTGCACATTTGTCACCGTTTAGATATCATGATTTAGGACCCAATTATAATAACATGCTGAAATCAGTAACATACAGAAATCATGCCTATAGGGGTTCATAAATACAATCCTGATTCGTTTCCACTCACATTGAATGTTAGGTATCATGTCTATAAGGACCTAAAATCAGCAACACATAGAAATCATGCTTATAGGGATTCTTAAACAAATCTGATAGGCTTCGTTCACAATCAATGTTAGATATCATGCTCCTAGGGATTAAAATCAGATACTATCACCTGCAGAATCTGTAACCAGTCTAATTTAATTTTGTCCATTCTGAACCTCTTTTCAATAATCTAATTCCCTTGCTTAATAAGGTTTAGCAAGCCTGCCTGTGGGATGTCAAACAGTTCGTTTTGAGTTCTACTGTCTTACCACCCTCTGAACTAAGTAGATATCATGCCTATAGGACCCCGTCTAAACGCTTAGGCAAACCTTAGGCAATATAAATACAATTGAACTTGCCTCTGTTATTTGTTTAAGTGTTACAATCAGTAGGCCGACCAGATTCAGTTTCCTAACTGAGTCATGCAATAAGCCAGGCCTGCTGCAATACAACAATCTCTTCTTCCCTCAAGCATTTTTTTAGAATCAGACCTTACTCATTTGTTTAAGTCATGCTATTGGATTGTTTGTGTTTGGAGGAGGTATACTTGAGCCTTCTATGTTTATGTGTTCCCCCTCTAATGTGCAATCTTTATATGTTTTGTATGTCGCCTTAGAATTTTTTTCCTTTGGAACCTCAAATAAGCCTAAGATCCCTCCCTTTTAGGATTAGTAGTCCTAAGTGCCTCCGGGACTGATAGGAATGGAACGGGTAATAGCATGCAATAAGTGATCGAGACCAATCGCGCTTTAATACCTTAATGGGTGGGAAGGGTAGATATGGATATGATGACCGGTGCGTTAATACCACGTGTAGCCCCTCTCTTGAGGAGTGATTACCGGGTATTGTATTGATGTGATCCATATTTTTAATAAACCTAGGATCCTCTTCCTTTATTCTTTATTCTCTTTTAGCATTGTAATTCCTTATTTAAAGATCAGCTCTTTTAGTTATTCTTCCAAACTTTGTCTACTTCTGAACCATTATGTATTGAAATCCCCTCTTATTTGAGCCTTATCTGCTTCTATGTTAATTGCACCTCAAATTCACAATAATTGTCTGGCCGGGAACCACACTAGTGGATCCTGAGGGGTGCCTAACACCTTCCCCTTGGGATAATTTCAAGCCCTTACCCAATCTTTGGTTATTCAAACAAGCTTAGAGTTGAATCTCTATTGGTGTCCTAATGCACCTTAATCATTAGGTGGCGACTCTTAAAATGCAAACTCAGTTCCCAAAAGGAACGAGTTGTCCCTCCAAATGACATAAACCCGATTTCGCGAGAAAAAGGGGGTGCGACAGCATGGCGACTCTGCTGGGGAATTTTAGGCTTTTACCATTTCTGACTTTTATTGTGATTTTATATCTCTTTATGCGCAATTACTTGTTTAATTCCTTTAAGCATTCTCTTTTCAATTGCGCAACTGGCTCGTCTTTTGTTTCTTTCCTTTTCTACTTTCCTTTACTACTGCTTTAAATTATGAAACTGTTGTATTTACTGCTTCCTTAACGTGCAAATACGTGACAACATGTCTTTAATTGTTGCATAGTTATGCTCAACATCATATTCCACTCGTGCTAAACAAATACCATAGCAACGCTTATAATAAGTGGTTACGCCCTTCCGATATTATCACCCCTAAATCGGAAAAGGCATATTTGCGGTAAAACCAGTCGATCAACGGTGTAGTCGACGGTTCCGTGCCTTTCCCCCTTGAGTTGTCCGCTTATGGGCACCAGTCTATAACCCCATAGAAACCTTACTCTGTTTAACTGTGCATGCATCATGGTCAAACCTAGCCGAGTCAGTTATGTTGTCTGCATAATGACTCTTTAAGATGGCCTTGTCCAAAGTCCACTGGGTTTCCCTAAAACCCAAACGGACGTCGTCACGTTCTGTGCATTTATTTGGAGAACTAAATGCTTTTGTGCCAATTGTTGATATTAAATAGTCGAGTCCGGCGGGGGGTAAGGGCCTAACCTTATTTGTCTTGCAGAAATATGAGGCACGAAGTCCCCAGATTCGGCATGGTCACCAACATCCACCCAAAACTGCTAAGCTGGTGGAAGGATATTCACTCTAGTGATCAGACTCTTGTCCAGAAATATTTGGGAAACCTACCTTCTCTCCTGGAAATCCAACCCAACAACAAGATCATAGAAGCTGCTACTTTGTTTTGGGATTGTGAGAGGTCCGTATTCCGCTTCGGGGACATTGAAATGACACCCTTACTAGAAGAAATAGGAGTATTGGCCGGTATACCATGGGAAACTCCAGGGTTGTTACTGCCTGAGAACCGCAAGGGCAGGGGTTTTCTCAAAATGATGGGGTTGAAGAAGAATCCAGAACTGACATGTTTGAAAGAATCCTACATCCCTTTTGATTATTTATACGAGAGGTACGGTCACAACCAATCCTATCGTACCTATCTTGACGAGTTTGCCATCACATCATTAGGGCATATTCACCGAAGGGTCTTCGTATTCATGTTTTGTTTCCTGGGGTTGATTGTGTTTCCAATGAAGAAAGCAAGAATCCACACCAGATTGGCCATGGTAACTAAGACCTTAATGGAAGGAATTGGCGGGCAACCATTCAGCATTGTGCCCATGAGCATTGCGGAAATATACCGAGCCCTAGAGAAGTGTCAACGGGGAGCCAGTCACTTCGAAGGCTGCAATTTGCTACTTCAACTTTGGCTCATGGAGCATCTACAAAAGGGTGAATACCGACAAGAGATTCAGCGAAGGGACTGGGACAATCACATCGCTTTCCACCACCCAAAGCGAATNGAGAACAAAGGGAAACAGCTCAAGTTTCGAGGAAAAGCAGTGCAAGTGTTGGAAATCAGGCACTCACCTGGAAAACAAAGGGAAAGCAGCAATGTTCAAAGGAAGAAGGTTCAGATTCAGCAATCAAGCGCCCACCTGGAGAATAAAGGGAAAGCACCGCAGAATACAATTCAAGGCAGCAACAAAGGAAGTTCACCTGGAAAGTACAAGTCAACATAGCAACAGAAACTGCAAGATCAAGTTTGAAGAAGTGTAGATAGGATTCTTGTAATTCGTAGATCATAGTTTAGTCTAGCTTCTTTTATTTTGTCCTGGTGTGACAAGGGGTTCAGCAAGCAGTAGCAGCAGCAGCAACAGTGAAATCACAGCTTCCTAGTAGTCCCAGCTACCGAAACTTCCCGAACTACACTGACCTGATTCCTTTATAGCCAAGGATATGTAGGCAACCTCGGAAGCAGGGTGCGGTCAAATCTTTCAAAAATGCTTCTCACGGAGTATTCAAACGGGCAAAAATGGCTCGTATTCGCTCACTTTATCTTTGCACGAAAACTCTTCGTGTTTCCGAGCAAAGAGGGACAGCTGTGAGCACGTGATTTTTGCCCCACGTGAATTACACCTACAGAATCCCAAAGAGTGAGATTTTTCTTTTAATTGTTTGCCATTTTAGGAATTATTGTAGAATTTTCTTAATTATTTGCATTTTTGTGTGCATGTTTAATTTTATTTAATTCATGAAAATACAAAAATACTTTGCATTTGCATTTAGGATTTAATTTTTACATTTTTAGGTTAAATAGTAAATTAGTTGTTTTACAAAAATGAAAAAAAATCACAAAAAAAATGACTCACTTGGCATTTTTAACTTTTTAATTTTTGGATTTTATAGTTTTTCTTTAATTTAGGAGTTAATTAATTGTTGTAAATACTATGACTAGTAATTAGCTTATTTTGGTAAATAAGTTTAGTTTAAGAGTTAATTTAGGATTTAAATTAATCTGAAAAGAAAAGGAGAATTGAAACTGAAAAAGAAAAAGAAAAGAATTAGAAGAAAAGCTTATTTTGGGCCAATTTGGTTTAGCCCAAATCAAATTCCACCCCAGACCCAGTCAGTCCAGCCCAAATCCATGCCCTAACCCGGTCTGCCCTTTTTATTAACCAAACGATGTCGTTTGGAGTTCTTGAAGTTAAATCGATCTGGGCCCTCCGTTCCATCTTATCCAACGGCCCCAAACACTTTCCCCATTTTGATTAAATATGTCTGAAGCTCCTAGAGACAACCTAGTCCAAACATCCCTCGTCTGTCTCTCTCATCTCCTTCGATCAAAACCCTAACGCCGCCTCCAAATTCAGCCATTCCCACCGGTTTGAAGCTCCAATCGACCCTAAACTTCGACCATACAACCCTCACTCACCCCTGATTCCTAATCTACCCCCATATCCTTTATAATCCTCACCAAATGGAGCCAATCTTGGATCTGAAAAGAAAAAGAAGAAGAGAAAGAAAATCCCCGAGTTTTTCCAGTTTTGACGAGTGATTGAGAGTCGAAACTGGCTTTGCTCGTCTGTTCTCAACAAGAACACACGATTAAGGCCAATTTCGGCTCAAAATCGAGGGTTCCAGGAGTCCGTTCAAGCCATTTTCCGCCTGTGTGTTCTAGGTATTTCAGTTCTTTCTTCGTCTTCGTCTTCGTCTTTGCTATTTCCAGTCCTCATCTTTTTCTAGTCCTCTCTTTCTCTTTTTGTTTTTTTCTGTCTTTGAATTTTTCTGTTGCATCACATTTAGTTTATAAGATTTAGATTATTTTCTTTGATAAAATGACTGTTAATTTTCTTTTTCTTTCTATTTCTTTCTTTTATTTTTGCTTCGTTAATAAGAGTTCATGTTGTTAGAAGTTCAGAGTTAGATGATTTTATTTGGGAATCCATTTGTTTAAGTTTTGAATTTGGGTTTGTTGAAGTGCTGAAGCCCGAAGAGGGGGAGGGGTCAGTCCGGGTTTCGCAAGCCCAGGTTTGGGTTGTTAGTTGGGTCAACTTGACCTATATCTGGTTCTGAGGGTAAATAGCAGAAGCCTAAAGGGTGATTTAGGGAATTTAATCAAGGGAAATCTTGTATAACTGACTTGGAAACTTCCTGGAAGGTGGGGTTTGGGTGTAGTTTGACAAACAGGTTAGAAAATTGGGGTTTAAAGTTAAAAGAATGAAAATTAAAGAAGGGGTAATGGGCAAAATCTGAAACCCATTCTGCTGCCCTAGAAGTCCTCTATAAGAGGCTTGTTTTCTTCTCTTTCAAGGGAGAATTTAGAGAATTACAATACTAAAAAAGCTTAAAAACGGCTGAGTTCAAAATACTGGAAATCCCTTGCATTCTTTGGTAGAAATTAGCCTGCTTTGCTATTTATCTTCATAAGTTTAAAACCTTTCAAGACTTTTGATTCATTCTGGTTTAAAAATGGTCCAAAAGAGTTGAATCTTGCTGTGTTTGGAGCTGTTGATTCACTTGTTCTGTTGCTGCTGGTGAGCTTTTCATTTTCTTTGTTTCTGTTGACATCCAGGTATGCCTTGGCTCTTGAGTAGCATATGAGGTGCAAATGTGAAGCCATGTAATCCAAAGTTGAAGAAAAATGACAAATGCTAGTTTCCTGTTGTTGAATAACTGCTCGAATCTGTTGTATTTTGCTCATGTTTCTTTTAGTTTAGCTTTACTATGCGTATTTCATTCATGTCATTGATATTACATTTCGTCTCAAGGTTTGGATTTGGGGTGTTGTTTGAATGTTGTTTGATTTAAGAGTGCTCTCAGGCTTAGGATAATATGTATAAATTGAGGACTATGACTTTTTTTTAGTTTGATTTGTGAGTTTGCTGGGTTTTGGAGATGCTTCTTATAGTTATGGTTAAATATTCACCAGATTAGTTCGTTCATGTTGTTTCTTTAGCAATTCTGGTTTAAGTTTTGTTTTCCCATAAATTAGTTTTTTTATGTTGGTTTGGTTCTCTCATGATCTGTTAATAGCTCAACTATTTCAGTTTTGGCACCTTGCTTTTGCTTTGCTCGTGCATGAATAACTTGAATTCATAACGGCCTTCAAATGGATTTTGGGTTAAATTTCAGACTCGAGAATTATCAGATTTAGTTTAACTCTTTACATCTTGTTTTCTGTGGAAATAATTAGAAACATATGATTTTGTCCAAATATGCTGGCTTGAGTCCGATTTGGCATGGGCTGTAATGCTTGTTTTTTCTACTTTTGGGCTTATTCTTGGGCCCAGACTTCCCCATCAGTGCTGTCGTTACTGGGCGTGTTGCATGCTGCAGTCCAATGGTAATTGGGTCTGGACCTGCAGTCCATTTGTGAGCAAGTGCTCATAGTTCATTTCTGGTTTCGAGTTAAGCCCAATTTTCATATAACTGCTGCTACCAGTTTCGCTTATAACAGGCTTGTTTCCGAAAGCTGAAAGCCCAACGTTCCTTTATAACTAGCAGTTGTGCAAATAATACTTTTAAATTGAGTTGTTTTAAAATAATTCTTTTATTTAGGTTGAGGTGTGCCATATTAAATAACACCAATAGTTTATGGCCCTCAAAAGAGTAGTTTGGACTCCTTTAATTAGATTGAGGTGTGCCATCAAAATTGATCTATGGCCCTCACATGCTCTCATTAGATATTAGGATAAATATCCGTAGAAAAACCTTTAGGGCCGTCTAAAATACAATTGTGATTGTGTACACGTTCGCGTGACATAATTACAATTTTAAAAATCAATTCCGAGTATGCGTTCGCGCAACTTCAATCAAATTTTGCTTAATAATAGTTGGTTTAATAAGTCGCTAATTAATTTAGGATTATATAGTTCGAGGCGCGCCATTCACAAATTTAATCATCCATGGTCCTCGTACTAATCTTATGACTTAGAATACAAAAATGACAAATGTTCGTAGTTTGCTTTAGGCACGTTTAATATACTATCGTGGTTGTGGACACGTTCGCGTGACATGATTACGATTTTTAAAAACAAAACCGGAGTATGCATTCGCGCAACTTCAGTCAAACTTTATTAATAATAATAAAGCATTACTAATTGTGGACACGTCCGCGTGACATGATTTTGACGCGCCAAACAAATGGGTACACGTACGCGTGACCCGTTTCAAGATAGCGGTAAAAGGTAAATGCACATAGGTTCTAAAACCAGTAATTAGACAGTTTAGTCAAGCCAAGTATGATCAAAGCGACCGTGCTAGAACCACGGAACTCGGGAATGTGTAACACCTTCTCCCGGGTTAACAGAATTCCTTACCCGGATTTCTGTGTTCGCAAACATAAACAGAGTCAATATTTTCCTCGATTCGGGATTCAAACCGGTGACTTGGGACACCATAAATTATCCCAAGTGGCGACTCTGATTCTTAAATAAAATAATCCCGTTTCGATTGTCACTTAAATTGGAAAATACTCCCTTATACCCTTCCGGGGGTAGTAAAAAGGAAGTGTGACAAGTACCTACAGCCAGTGTAGGTAGGTGTAGAATATGGACCCCAGGTATCCATGTGAATCAATTGAAATGCTTTAGTAGTTTGTATAGAACTGTCATAGAAAGGCAATCTTGTTTGTCTTGCTAAAGGACATATAGGACAAGTAAAAAACTGTTTAGAAGAAAAAATACAACCAATATTATTCATATGTTTCATTTTAGAGAAAGGAACATGTCCAAGTCTATAGTGCCAAACAACATCAGCATTGTTGACTTTATTAGGTACATCAATGGTATTTATAGAGGATGTATCACTAGTTGCAGGAAAAGAACAAGAAACAGAACTAGAAGTATTAACAGTAGGAGAAATTGGAACAGAACACTGTTGCCCGGCAGAATTAGCTTGTTGAAAGAGTTTGTAAAGACCATTGTCCAGCCTACCAAGAACCACTGTCTTCTTCAGTGAATGGCCCTGTTGAGTGAAAGCAGCCTTGGTAAACTTTACAATATCAGCATCATGACATAACAGCTTATGAACACTAATGAGATTATATTGGAAACTAGGAATGTAAATTACATTGTGAAGAATAAGATCGGGAATTAAGGCTATAGAGCCAATATTAGTAACTTTGACTTTATAGCCTTTGGGAAGAGAGACTAAGGAACATGTAAGGTTTGTATGTTGAAAAGCAAACTTTTAATGGAGGTCATATGATCAGATGCTCCTGAATCTATTATCCAAACTATGCCATCTACTCTACTCATCATACAAGCTCCATAAGACATTCCCTTTTGGGTGGGCAACATACCCGCAAAGTTGGTAGACCCCATGAGGTTGGAACCAGGAGGGGAAGCAATGATTTCGGCTTGCTGCTGAAGTAACATCATCAGTTGGGAAAACTGGTCCTTGGTAAGGCCAGGCACTGCAGAGGAACTCTGACACTGAGACTAAGACACATCAGCACCACACTCCGTAGTAGGAATACCAGACATTGTGTTGGATTCAAGCTCAACATGAGCAACTGATCTTTTGGGGCCCAAATTCTTTGTAGGTCTGAAATTGGGAGGAAAACCATACAGCTTATAGCACCTGTCAATGTTGTGACCGGGTTTTTTTCAATATTTGCATACCCCAAAAGACCTAGTAGACTCAAAAGACGCCTTGGAAGGAAAATTAGGCTTTGACACAGCAGCATTGTTAGTTGGTGGAGGGTTCAATACACCAGCAGTGAAGGAAGCAGAATTAGAGGGAAACTGAGTCCCAGCAGATACCTGCATCTACTTCTCATCAGACAAAAGAATACTGTAGACTGTACCAACAGAAGGAAGGGGCTTCAACATTAAGATGTTACTCCTGGTTTGAACATAAGTTTCATTTAGACCCATAAGGAATTGATAAGCTCTTTGTTCCTCATCCTCAGCTGATTTGGCCCCACAAGTACAAACTCTTGCCCTACCAGCTGAGATGGAGGCAATTTCATCCCACAATTGTTTTATCTTATTGAAATAGGATGTTATATCAAGTGACCCTTGAGAGATATGGGCCAATTCCCTTTTTAACTCAGACCCTGGCACCATCAGCTTTACCATATCTCTCTTCTAATTCATTCCATATATCCTTACCAAATTCAGAATACTCTACACTTCGAGCAATATCTTTAGACAAGGAGTTTACTTGCCAAGATATTACAAGATCATTGCATCTTTGCCATTGTCTAGCTAAGGGTGACCCATCAGGAGGTCTCCCAGTAGCACCGGTTATAAAATTAGTTTTATTTCTAATAGACAAAGCAACTAACCCAATGCGTCTCCAGCTACCACAACATGCTCCATCAAAAGGAGTGGAGACCAGAGAAGTCCCAAGTACATCAGAACGGTGAACATATAAGGGGTGACAGGGATGGGTATAATCGTCCTTATGAAACACAATACGCGAACCAGTAGAAGATGCAGGAGCTTGAGTGGAATCAGAATTACCATTCGTCATATTGGCAACAAATTAAAAAAAAATCAGCTAAAGTGATGAGAATACCAACAACTATATCACCAGAATAAGGGAAAAGTAGAATAGGTATACCAGCCTCTTTCGAAACCAGAAAGAGAACGGCCTTCAAAGATAAGGAAAACCCTAGCTCAAAACCCTAGCTCGAAAAATGGTAAAATCCTGAAGAATATCGACCAAACCTTCAGATTTAACACCAAATAACTCCATTGCGCAAAGAAAAACCCATCGAAAACAGAAGAATCAACCGAAAATATCACCGAATCGACGAACACTGTCGGACTTTAAAAACTCAACGAAAACTGGCGAGGATAGGATCAATCGGAAGCGTAACACTAGATGAGCATGGATCTGTGCTCTGATACCATGTTAATATTCATCATTCTCATAGATTCAATGAAGAAGAACGTAGGGTTAAAGAGAGATAGAGAGAAAATTCGAGATAGTTCTTATTGACTCGAAACAAAAAATGAATTCTCTGACCATTACAAAACTGGGTCCCTCTGTATATATACATGGCCCAATATATGTAAAGAAATAAAAGGGCTAACTAAAGACTAACAAAATGTGCCTAATTTGATGTACATAAATAAATAATAATTGGGTCTGGGCCACACTGATTTCGTCCTATCTCAACACAGCCTTGTGGGGACAAATTCTCTATTTATTTGTTTTATTTTTAGAATTAAATTCATTGTCATAACAAATGCTACAAGATCAGGCAAGTCTGCGATTAATGTACAATTGTATAACAACAAATTTCAAGGAATTTAGCGTCTGCAAAGATGAGTTAGAAGCAAACAAGAAACTACCCGATTCATCAACTAATGCGACATGCTCACCGTCTCGCCAGTTTAGTTGCTCATGTACTTTATAAATGTCTCTTGATGTCGCTGCAATCTCCAATGTTCGAAATTATTCGTGAAGATTTTATAATATGAATATCGGCAGGTTCGTCTCGAGTCCACGTTGGTACCCTTTAAGCCAATCAAACTGTTATGTTACAACGATCATCCTGAACTTCACTCTGAATTGTTTGCATTCTTCAATCTTTCATTGAGCAGAACATTTGGCGCCGGCATGTATAAGGAGTTCCGAACCAAATACCAAGGAACTGTGCATTGACCTTATGTTTCATCAATATTCAAGTTATTCAACTCCAATTTATATCTAGAAAAATAATATAACAGAAGAGGGGCAAAGAAGCCAATAAATCCAAGAGCAGCAGCTGATACTATGCAGTAGAGTTCTTGGATCCTAGGCAACCTGGATTTGAATATAAAGAACCAGTCAAAATTATGATTATACTCATGGCATATCATAGGTCCCAAGCAAAAACGGCTAACCTTGTGATATACTCGGAAAGGAATTTTTTTGAGATCATTTCATAACTGATGGAAGTTACAGAGCTGGAGATGACACAACAGAAGCATAGAAGCAAACCACGACCTATTAATTCAGGAAGATGAAAAATCCCTGCAATTTTACAACCAAAATTACATAAAACAGAGTTGAGAGATGAACTGCTTTGCTGGACTAATATACTTCCGCATTTTACCTCCAACCTTCCTTTGAAGGAGATGGAACAGGGTAACGAGAGACAAGGCAGCAGTGAGTGACGTTGCAAGCGCCTTCATTTTCATCAATACAATTAGCAATGAGAGTTTGTTAAAGGATGAATATTATCCTACTAGTTATTGCAAGAAAATAGGCAAAATTCTACTAACCAATCCTTGCAATCCACTATTTAATCTGTAAACAAAGAACCAATCCAAGAGAGCATTTAGAGCAATAGCTCCAATACTAACCAGGAAAGGTCTCAGTCCATCTCCAAAGGCATAAAACACTGCGACTAGCAACTCTCTGAGGATCAAGAATGGTGAGCCAAGAGAATCTACACAAAGATGATTATGTCAAGAAACTATTCCCCAAAAGGTTCTTTCTTTTTCTTTATTAACAAGTAATTTAAACAAAAAAGTAATCTATGTCTGATGTCTAGACATAGATTCCGCCCTCACGAGTACATAGGTGCTCTTATTTTAAATGTAATTCAGACACTCTAATATGAGTTGATCCAATACTTACAGAAAAGATAAAGAGAAGAAACTAAAGCACTTGCCGAAGAATCAAATGCATATCGCTCAAACAAGACGCGGATGATTGGATTGGCCAAGCTACTCATGACTGAAAGGATTGGCAGGAGAATGACCTGTATAAAACAGGAAAATTGTAGCACAATCAGTAATCAAGTACATTTGATAAACACACTTGTTGGTGAAAAATCTTATATTTCATTTGCATCTGCATTACACCATTATTGGTATGGGCTCGAATAGAGTGGAGTGCATATAGTGAACTCATACAGCTGAATTTGACCCAACCTAGTTGTTCATTTTCTGTATTAGGGGCCGATGAAAGAGTCCAATGAAAATCAATTCACAAAAACAGTCCGTATGAAGTGACTCCAAAATCTTATTTGGACTATAAAGGTCCTAGGCCAACTTTGAGGAATCTGCTAAATCAAACCTAAGATAACAACATACCAGCAGATGGTCCAAGTAAAGAGAACTGATATCCCAAAGTAACTGCAAAAATACAACTCATCTGCTTATTGTGAAAATTCATCTACTCCAACAGGTTCAGAGATTGAGGAAAAAGATAATGAAATAGTTATTCTATGAGATTAGTTCAGAAATACTTTTAAGAGAATACAACAAAATTTGGAAGTGTGAAAATATGGGACGGAAAGTGTTCCTTCACAGTTTATTTGCATCAAGTTAGAACAAGATCAATATTATTTACTACATAAAACTGAAAAATTGAAGCACAGAAAGGGGCAATCATTTTGGGGTACTCCAAAAAGAATTAAGTTAGTTAAATGAATGGCAGAATACAGCTCAAGATTTTTAAAAAAAAAACTCTTATGTTTTCCTTCACAGTCCTACCAAAGTTGCAAAAATATTGATCCATCACAAACATTCAAGATAACAATAACCTGCTTCTAAAATAAATGTCCTAACCATGCATAGCAAGACGGCTCTGTTTATCTTCTCTACTAGGGTTGGCCATGACTCAGTCTGCAAAAGACTTTGGAATTAGAGGGCAAATACAACTGAAAGACTAACAAGAAAAGGTTACAAAATGTTCATCACAAATCGAAAGGGATATGAAAAATATGAGGATCACCTTTATCAGTCTGGATAACATGGGTAAAATAGGCAGTATAACGATGCTTGAAAGCAACCCCAAAGGTGCCATGACCAAAAGAAAAGCATCTGAAATTTTAAACATATCAATGATCAAATGAGAATCTTTTTGATAAGGTAAGGTAATTATTGATGAAAAAGAATTAGGGCATCCAATTTAAAAACACAATGAAGAACCTACAGGAAAATGGGAAAAACAACAACGTATAGCAGAGCTCTGACACAGTAAAAAGGATGAAAACCCAGTGTCCTGCAGGGAGGCTTTCAGACAAATTGCCTGAATAACACTTTACATTTTGCATTATGCTACTCTGGCAATGTTCCCCATTAAAGTAGTTTCCTATAAAACCCTTGTCTGACTGTCGGTCACAATAGAATAGAAGGACTACTTCATGGTCAATAGAAGATTCATGGATCTCACTAAGTCCTGTCACTCTTCACATAGATTCGCTGTTTCAGAAGTTTTTCGTTCATTGTGGAAGCCGTTCTTTCAGCTAAAAAAGAAGCCAATGATAGCACTTGGTATTTAATTACATAGCACCATCCTTTCTCTGTGTGAAAAGCCATTGACATACAACTTGTATCGATCATCCATGCTGTCAAATACACTGTTCAAACATGTCATACGGGAAAAACAACTTGCAAATTTTGTCTTACAGTCTCAAGGATTCAACTAAAAGATGGTTATTTAACTTCTTTTTTTTACTTCTATTTTTATTTGGTATAATGATGACATGAGATTAAGCTTAAATGGAGAAGTGAGGATTCATATAGCCGACCCAACTTGTGCGAAGTTGTTGTTGATACTGGACCAAAACCCAATGTTTTTAATAAAAAGGTACAAAAGCAAAAAGAGTTAAGTTAGAGATACACTTTTGGATGACACATAACTATGAGGGACTGTTAGAGCTTCCACCTAATTTGGATCATAAATTGCATCTATTTACTTTGTTCAAGAGGTGCTTGGGGTATGAAGAATCGAAGCTTCATAAGGATTAACAGCTTTTGCCACAGTCAAAGATGTAGAGCTAGACCTCCCAATGATGACATAAACA
Source organism: Nicotiana attenuata (assembly GCF_001879085.1). Taxonomy (NCBI): domain Eukaryota; kingdom Viridiplantae; phylum Streptophyta; class Magnoliopsida; order Solanales; family Solanaceae; genus Nicotiana; species Nicotiana attenuata. The sequence goes on from NW_017670597.1 coordinate 241,494, forward strand.
CTTGTAACCATGCATGCTATCAAGCATAAAGCAACAGACCTTCAATCATTACAACTTTTTGCTTGCATTTTGTATTTTTTGTTTCCTTTTTTTTAACATTGCGGAGGCAATAATCTGACACGCCATATCAAACCTTTTGATTTAGATTCTGCATTTTATACACTATCTGTCCTCAAAAAAGAGGAATTATACGGCGTTGTTTTCATGACAAAGAATTACAAAGACCAGAAAGCTGTGCTTGATCAACATGGAAAAGGCCACAGAAAAATTTCACTTTCACTTACATGAAAGGCCTGCGGCAGCACCAGGAAAATGAGATGCAAAACAGATGTCAGTAAATGATGCTATTTGTGCCAAGCCTGAATTGAATGTTGCTGGTACTAGTACTGAGAAAAGCTATGAAAAAACACAACGGAAAAGTGATTAAAAGCAACAATTGATTGGAAAGGAAATACGTGGAAGAAGTAGAAGGTCAAAGAGGTCTACTTCACAAAGATCCCTGCTCCTGAATCCGTCAATCCATGAAGCTGAAATAACTTCATGCCATGCTCTCCTTAGCAATGCCACCTGAAATCAAGCATAACGTATAACTCATGTCCAATTTAATTTAAGAAACAAGCACGTGTATAACGTGGAAAACAAAAAAGAAAAACATACACCATATAATATAGGATTGAGTCTTTTAACCTGAAAATATAACTAAAGTTTGAAAGAGGCAGAGGTCAGCAACAGAGACCTGGATAATCCATTGAACGACTACACCAAGGGAAGCTCCACAGGACAGAAGAATGCCACCTATTTAAAGAATTTCAAACTTCAATATCTTTTCCACATAATATCACTGAAGTTACTAAGCAGGCTACATTACCAGAAGAAAGGGCATCTGATTTTCTGCTGAACGAGTAAAAGAGGCACTGCAACAAATTACAACTGTATTCATGTCGGAATCTACAAGAATCTACTACAAGATACGGAAGAGTCATTCCTAATGAAATAATACTTGGGCCACGGCAAGTCAGAATTTACACTGGCAATCAGGAGCAAGCTAGAGAAGGCCGGGCTAATCGCAGGAAAGACATTTTCTCCTTTTGCACTAGAGTAAAAAGAAACTGTTAGGTGCTCAAATAACTATTAACAACTGGACAAAAAAAGACATTCATTAATATGTTACCTCAGATAACCAAATCCAAGACCAACAGTGCCAGCAAAAACAATGCAAGAACTCATTATTTTCAACTGCAAAATATGTGAAATCCAGTTAAATAAGAAAAGGTGTCAAAATCTAAAGGAGTAAATACCTATTGTGGAAACGGAAACTAAAGGCAAATATGCTCCAAATGGAATGTTGATACAAAGTAAAGGAAAAGACGTACAGAAATGCGTTTACATCTTTTTACATGCACGAAAGGGATATATCTTTTTACATGCACGAAAGGGATATATGTACTTTTAAGTTAGTAAAAGTGAGATAAGGCAAAAATAATTGGCTAAACAAGCTTGCCAGATGGGTAATGGTAGGAAGAAACTCGAGCTGAATTTTGCTGAAAAGTAAATCCATTACCTGTTGGATAGCTATTCGGCTTGTTATCTGGCCTTCTGTTGAAGTCCACAGACTGAGAATGGATCAATGAAGGGCAATCAGCAAGAAATACTCACAAGCATATAAATGCCTAACAATGACAGTAAAAGAATTTTCTGGTCTACGTTAATTTAAGAAATCTGGGCATAACAACCTTCAGTTTCGAAATAAAGGCTAGATAAAGATGCTGTGACTTAGCATGAGCAGGGAAACGACAAGTCAAATGTTGGAAAAAGGCACTAAATATTTTCGAGAATAGAAAGCCAACCTAGAGAGTAAAGCCATAGTAAAAAACAAAAACCTGTGACAGGCAGTTCATCATGAGCTATCTGCCGCACTACTTTGAGATAAAAATTTCATTTAAATAATCTCAAGATAGCAATCAGGACACGAATGCAAAATCAAAGTTTAGAAGACCAGATCGTTTACATCTTATATATCGCAAGTTAAAATTCACAAAAATTCTTTGGATTTAAACCATCTTACCCTGGTGCATATACATGAATTATAGACTTGGAAAATATGAACACAAGGGCAGCCACCAGAACTCCTACCTGCATGAAATTCATTTTTGTTGCAAAATGCTTATAGCTTTTTAGTTGTGATAGATGAGTAAGAAGAAGGATATATTAAGCAGTGAGAATTTACATACCAGGATCATGACAGTATTTGCATGCTTAAATAGCTTTTCTTGACGATCCTGTGGAAGCTTACTGAAGATCATCATCGTGACAGGTCAGAAGTAAGAAATGTATTTTCAAGACTATCAACAAGGTGTAAAGGTGGAACGGGTAATTATTGGGAAACTAGCTCAAAGTCTTTAAACTTGCATCTAAGATTTATGCACCAAGGACAACAAAAAAGTCACCATATAGCTGCCCCTTGTCTAGAATGTGCCAATAGTCATACTTAAATTCAGGCAGATTTACTTATAAAGAGAGAAGGCAAGATATAACAGTCTACATCTGCATTGATGTCTCAAGATTAAGCATTCACCCGCATAATCACTCATTAGCATGTTAGGCCAACATTAAACAGGCTTGTAGATGATGAAGCTAAGTTTTAGGTGTGTGGAGGAGTAGAGCTTGGACGCATAGTTCTTTATCTAACTAAACCCTGCCGGTCTCCAGGGTCTAAACCAGAAGCAGAACTTCAATGAAGACAGAAGGCTAATGACCAGTGAATTTACTCTATGTTAATTAACTTTACATGTAGCTAGTTGCTCCAGGATAAGGAATCAGGGTTAATCACATTGGTTATACATAAAATATCAAGTATAGCAAGCTTCTTGCTGCTTTAGCTAAATATGGGAATCCAGGGATATGATGCCTTTAGCTCCTAGTGAACATAGAGTCTATTGAAGTGAGGGTGCAGAACAACTTTGAATTCAGCATTGGAAAATCAAGAAAGTAGCTGATAAAAGATATCAACTAGCCTTAACGTAGCTGTCATTGTGATGTGAATAGGACCATTAACACCTGCATGAAATAAGAAGCAGTGATTAAAAAAAAACTTCTCTGTCATCTTCTACACATAAAGCATTGTATTAACTGTTAACAAGGCATCAACAGAATGCAATATCATGCACAGGTAACAGTCACGATGGCGAGAAACCTTGTAAAATCTGACATAAACAAAGAATGGATTTTTCAACCAAAGATGAACAACTACAGTACAAGTTGGATTAAGGCTGTGCTGCATGTGACTAAATGTCCAAACCCCAAGTGAGAGACCTTCTTGGACCAAGAGAAATAATTGTTGCAACAGGAAAATGTAAAGAATTGGATATGCTTTATATCTTCCTACTATTATGGATGGATAAACCAACTACGTTATTTTATTCTTTACTCACCACCAAGAACCGATGCAGCAAAACCAGGCAGCACCGAAGCATACCTGATATTAAAGCACCATTCAAATCAGACTAAAATGGTGAGAAGAGTAACAAAACTAAAAATCTTAGAATTGGACAAAAAGTAAAAAAGCTTTTCAGGAAACATATTAGCAAAAACTTTTTCATGTATGAGCTTACCTGAAGGCAGTTGCCACCGGACCAATGCCAAAAACTGAAGCTATAACAATCTCCCTCACTAATCCCTACGTGACCAAAAATCAGAAAACCGAAAACAACAAAACTATTGAGGCAAAGAGTTAAAGGTTTAAACAGTAAATACACTTGAAAAATACTAAATGCGAAATAATCACCAGAACTTTGCTAGTGATTGTGGCAATACCAATCCATGTCACATTTCTAAACTGCAGCTTACCTACATGAAAAGAATTAAAAGTAAAGGATTAACACATACACACATACACATATATATAGGTTTGTGACTGACGGACCAGGGGGCAATACAAAGTCATTGTGAGTTGAATCACAATCAAACGCATAGTTATTGTTGCTTGAAGCTGCCGGTGAATGAGAAGATATTTGTCTTCCGGATATAATTCGGATTCGCCGGAATCCATTGGGAGAGCGATGAGTTTTTGCGAATAAGAGAGAAATGGAAACATTTTTGCGCGGGTGAATGAGTTGCAAAGACGATTTGGAGATCTGTGAAAGCGATTGAAGTCGACTACAGTCAACGACCGTATGGCCGGCGGTTGAATACATTTCGGCGGCAAAATCGACGGAGGCAATTACGGCCGCTGCGAAGCTGCCTTTTGGCGCCAAAAAAAATAGAAGGGCCCAATGTCCTAAAAATAGTGGGCTAGCAAGTTTTCAAACTGGCCAGCATTTGCATAGTTTGAAAAATAGTCACTATTTAGTTGTAATACGGAAAGTTCCAGAATAATATACTGGAGATTGGTGCACCTGTGTATGAACTTACAGCATATTATGCTGGAACTCTAACATGCGGAAAGTTCCAGCATAATATACTCGAGATTGGAGCACGTGTTTATGAATTCCAGCATATTACGCTATACCAGTATATTATTCTGGAACTCCAATATATTATGCTGGAATTACAGTATATTATACTAATATACTGGAGTTACAGTATATTATGCTTAGTATTTTCCGGATTTTGAATAGTGTCTTCGTTCATATTTATCTTTACTTGAAAAGTGGCTAAATTTAGATTACTTTTGAAACTGTAGCTATTTTTGAATGACCACTTATAAATATGGCTATTTTTGAGTTTCTCCCCCAAATCTCGCCGGTAAAAGACTTGGGCCAGTGCACTGGATATTGGGCCGATTTGAAGCCCATAATCTTGGTGCCCGAACTTCCAGCCTGTAGCCTCGGCACCTATACTTCTTACATTTACAATTACATCTGTATTTTTTAAAAAAATTTTACCTCCTATAGCAAAGATTTATACCCTTTTTGTTATAATCAAAATCCCTTTAAATATCATTTTCTATAGTTATTTTTTGTCTTTTATAAATAGGTGTTTATGGTATACACTATCATTAAGGCATTAAATATGCTATGTGCCATTTTTCTCTCTCATTCTTTCCGTTATTCTCTCCCAAAATCACAACAAAATATTTCTTCTTTCTCTCTCCATGATCTCTCTCATAGCAAGATTGGCTTCTCTCACTCACTTAACCTTTTTGCTCCAAAAATTCGTGTAAGTGTTAAACTTTTTGGATTTTTTGCCTGTTCAAGCATCTTCATTTTCTATTCACTTTTTTTTTTTTTTTAATCTTCACATTGTTAGGTTTTCAGCAGAAAACTTCAAATTTCCTCTTCAAGGGCTGATTCAACAACTTTGAAATAAGAGGGCCACTGCGGCTTTCTTCTACGTCGGATATTGCAATGAATTTCTCTACACGGATACTGCAATTTTTTTTACGCTGAAGAAGATTCGAGGACGGGGTTTTTGTTCGTCTCCATTTTTAGTTTTAATACAATGTATACAATATTTTATTTAGCCGGAAAATACAATCTCCGACGAACTTTCTTCTCGTCTTTGCTATTTACTCACATAGAATGATACAAATACATTGTATTCTGTACAAATTCACTCAAATATATTATATTTTTGCATAAATACATTTTTTTCTTGTATTTATGTTTTTCGAAGGTTTATATTTTTTGAATGCAATTGATTACATCTGTATTGATCCATCAATACAGAATATAAACATTGAAATACACTGAATACAAAGATTAAAATAGAATAAAATATAAACAGTAAATATATTTAATTTTAAAAATATAGTTAACTATAGTAAAATACACTGAATACAAATAGAATATAGTGAATACAACCAATAGAATATACTAAATACAGGAGTAATAACATGTATTAGGAATAACTAAAATAGTGTTAATACAAATACATTTGAATACACTGAATATAAAATAGCGAATACAGTAAATACAAACAATGAATCTATTGACTGCAGCAACAAAAAAAAAATATTGAAAAAAGCTAAATACAAAAGTTATATACAACCGAAAAATCATTCTAATTAATTGGGTTGATAACTAGGCATGTTATAATTGATTTTGTTGAGTTATATTAGGAGTTTATCACGCTAATTGATATTATTTCTGTTATTAGAAAGCTGGACATACCTATTTTTAAGGTGATTGTCGTTAATGTATTAATGAATACATGGCGCGAATTATATGAATACATGCTCCTACAGCTGGACTGTCCTGATTTAGGCGCTTTTTGCTGCTGTATTCATGAATACAGCATCGCGAATACATGTGAATACATGCGCGTACAACTGGACTGCCATGATTTTTAGACATTTTTTGTTGTTGTATTCATGAATATACGGTACAAATACATGTGAATACATGCGTGTACAGCTGGACTGCCCATATTTTTATGCGTTTTTTGCTGTTGTAGTGCTGTATTCATGAATACAGCAGCGCGAATACAGTGAATATACTACCATAACAACTGAATAGTAGCTATATGTATATGGTAGCTATAGGAAGTTAATAGCCACTAAACAATAGTAATTTTTGAAAATTCATCGTTTTTTAATAAGATTTCTAAATTAATTTGTTAAATTTTTGTTTATAACAATCTATTCTGAAAAGGTAACTTTTCTGTTCACAAATCACAATGCATAGTCATCAACTACTGATAAGTGCGTGAATGATCAACAAATATTATGGTAGAGCAGTAAGTACTTAATTATTTATTAGAGATTTTAGATTCGAGTCGAGTATAAATTGTTTTTGTGCGGAATTTAGATTGAGTCAATTTCTAATATCGAAAACCAAATATGGGATGAGAATTGAGAAACAAAAAAAAACATGGATGCATTGATGAACCGACGAGTTTATCTCGTGTACGGGTCGTTTTATAAATGACATTGGTGGAAGTATGTCAGGTTTACACTTAACATATAGAATTAATTTTCGGTACAAAGCTAAGTTTGGCCAGGGCCCAGGGCCACGACTTTTAAAGCGGTACTTTTCCGACAAAGGATAGTGGAATAATTAGGAAACTTCATTAAATAACTATCAACATGATACAGTGTAAATAAGCTTCTTACAAATAAAAAAAAGAAGCAATTTGTATCACTACGACATTAACTTATTACTAGTTGATTGGTGATAATTAATTATACTTTTTTTTTCACGTTGTAATCCATTATTTTAGTCACCTTTTTACGAAGTAATAGTACTTTATTAGCACGAATGGAGTGTTAAATATAGATGTAGAAAGAAGAGACAAAAGATGTATAATGGACAGTGACACCAAGAATGTTAACATATATAGTAGATACACAACATATGAATACATCCATATCCGTCATGTGTTGGATCAACAATCACGAGTGAGGTTTGTGACTTGCTCACTAATAACGTGATACATTTGATAAAATCTTTAGTAGTTGTTAGGAAAAAAATATGCAATGAAAAATAGGACGCCATGTATGTTTTTTTTCTTTCCTCCCTTTTAATTCTCCTTTGATTCCTTTTGTTGGAATTATTGTTTCTTTGCTAACTCGAATCCACGATCCTGGGGTTATAGGTGAGAGATGTATGTTAATATCTCATATCAATTAATTATACGAGTCATAAAGCCAAATAGTGTGTAAAAGCTAATCTGTGCATCTTTTAAATTAACCCAAACGATCTCATGGATTTTTTATATGATTATGGACGATTCTCACAATTTAAACTAACTTTTGTGGTAGAGTGGGATACAAGGTTTATGTTCTTAGTGTTGTACTAAAATGAGACTCATCCTTAACGTTGCATATCCAATGTTGTGCTACTAATGTTATGTTGGAATTCCAACTTTGAGCGTATGAAAAAACATTATAATTTCACATAAATTGATTGAGTTTAAGTCATAGCATCATCAGCGTATAAAATATTTATACTATCAAATCATCCAAATGAAATATACAGATAAACTCATAAAAAAATAGAATCTTAAAAATAAGGCAAGGTCACATGCTACTATATCAAGTTAACTGACATGATAGTGTAAGTTGAGTTGTGTCAAAAATAGAATTTATTAATTAACATCATATAATTGAGAAAAACCTATAAGGGGGATTAAGATTTGAGGTATTATCACTTTCAATCCGTGCTAAAACTATTTAAATTTGGTAGCCTAAAAATATATAAAATTTGTATAATTTTTGTATATAAAACATACATAACATATATATATATAATACATTTTTTCGGCTATTATTTTTTACATAGGCTATTTAGTGTCATTTTTTCCTTATGGTTTCTCGAGAATCTTTTTTTCTTTCAAAAAAAAATTTGCTATATTTTCTTCTTTTTTTTCTTCGTAGGTCGACCTCATTTCAAACAATCCTAGGGAGGTAGGGCCCAGGTAGCGGTGACGGCTCAACAAAAAGCAAAGACTTCCGCAAAAGTCTAAACCAAAACCCAATTAGTTAGACAGCAAAAGAGGTAACCTCTCTTTTATACATATGATTTTATGAGATTTCCTAACTTTTTTGACTCTTTCTTATTGCAATTTCCCCACCGACACCATTTTTTTAATATGAAAAATAGTGAATTAAGTGGGTGAGACTCAATACTGGAATTATTCAACTTTTCAGTAAATCATGTTGGTTACTAAAGTCGTGGAATTCTATTCATTCAAGTACTTGATGCCAAAAACATTCTATTTGTTAAATCAAACAAAACAGTAAGTTTTACCAAATTTTAATATTTTAAGCTATAATGATTAATCTGTTTAGAGTTTCCTCTATGGTATAATCAACTGGACAGTATACTTACAAGATTGTTTAACTCTTATTCCAGTTACCACCAAAGAATGTGGTGCAGCGGATGACTGCTTCTCCCTTAACTAGAGGTCTCGAGTTCGAGCACTGGATATGAAAAAATCCTTGGTAGGGTCCCGAATGGGGCCCTACCAGACGCGAATCCAGATATAGCCGGGCTCCAATGCAGAAAACCGGACACCGAATGAGAAAAAAAAAACTCTTATGCGAGTTGATAAGTGTGTTTTAGTATAATTTTATAAAATAGAATCACACGAAACCTATAGCTTTCTACCTTTAGAAAAATCATTTTTATTTGCAGTAAAGCAAATTCACTTCGTGAAAATAGGCTTTTGTAAAAATACAAAATAAAGTTACGTATGATAGACCTTTGTGGTTCGACCCTTCCTAAAACCCGCACATGGCGAAAGCTTAGTGCACCCGCTTCGCTGAAACAAATATACTGAGTATGAAGGATATTTCATTATGTAAATATCTGTTTATTGGTTGTAGTTCGACAAATGTGAGGTGTAAGCGTGGAGAAAGAGAGTTGTGAGAAAGGAAAAACAAATATAGTCTACCATATATTTACTACAAAAAAAAGAGCATTGTTTTTGTAGTGGGCCGTGGAATGTTAGATTCAATAGCTATTTAGAGTTTGTTTGAATTATACGGCATTGTTAAACTGAAGTATTTAAAAGATAGGTTAAGAATTAGCGCTCAAGAAATCGAGATATCAAACTATACCTCTCTAACTTGAAAATCATATTGTTTTTTCTTATCTTTTATTTCCATGCTGGTATTTTTACCAACACTTAATAATTAATATAAATTTTGGTTTCGACGAACAATAATATTCTGTACCATTTTCAAAATTGTCAAGATGGTTCTTTGTCGTTTCAAAAGTCAACGTAACATCCTTGTGCTTAGTCTAAATATTGTCTTAGAAGACTTTGAAGGCATTATAGGGAGTAAAATTATGTGAGATCAGATGCGATCTGCATTGTTTTCTTAGAATGAAAGTAACTTAAAATATATAATCAAACAGAAAAGTCCAAAACTTTTGACTTCTAAATAAAGATTTGATTTCGTGCATCTTTCGTTGCCCAAAGAATTAGAAATTAGAAAAAATAAGTGAGACAACGTAATGCCATTAGATTGAAAGCGGCATGCCGTACACATCCATTTTGGTTTAAATTATTTCAAGCTCCATTAATATAGTCATTGTTTGGTTTACCCTGTATTAAAAAGTTTGACGCAATATAAAGAGTTTTCGTTAACTAAAAGCGATTAGATCAGAATCAATTATTCGACTGTTAATAATTCTTTTTCATTAAAATGCATCGATTACATTTTTTGGATGAAAAGTACATGTTTAACCAATGTGACAATATTATTATTTTTTTCTTTGGGCAATGCAGTTAGTCTCAAGTTTTGTATTGATCTAAATTTGGCGACTTGATGAAAGAAAATAAACAGGAACGACGTCGGGGTCGACCACGGCGTAATAGCGGGGAGTCGTCCTCAGAAGGATTATTGCCTAGGATGAGCAACTGGAGTAAAGAAATAACGGTAGGATAGGTTTAGAAATAGACACAAGGAATATTCCTTATTTTGTACTTTTTAGGGTTTCTTGGGAATATCCCTTATAAATAGGAAGAGATAGAGAACAAAGGTAGGATCTTCACTTTTTGAGAAGAGCACATTGTAAAAGGTTGACTAGAAAGAATATACAAAAGTTGTCTTGTTCAGTGATTATCTTATTCAAGCACACGTTGTTTAATCTTTGTTCACAAGATCCAAAGATTTCTTATCCATCTTCACTTCTCATCTTTCCACGTTGTTGTCACGTGGAAGAACCATCCAAATCATATAATAATTGGGTGATAGATTCTCTCTTATTACATTTATTGCCATTATCTACATTTATTGCATGTTCATGTTACAATATCTATTGCTAATCATTGAGTATAAATCTGCTATTTAATGCTCTCAAACGTTGTTTATCTTGCCAATATCCTACAATATTTGATCTATAATTTATTATATTTAACTAAGATTCACCCTTTATTTCATCATTAATTAGTTTAACTAAAGGCTTAACATTTTTTGCTCAAACAAGTTTTATAAGTATCTTGTACCGTTATTACTTGCTATCAGTGCTTCTTTCATCTTTTGTTTAGTAGGGGTAAGACTGCATACACCCTACCCTTCCCAGACCGTATACTTCTTGGAATACATTGGGTCGTTGTTGTTGTTATTGAGCGATGCAGTTAAAGGGACTTCAAACCTGCGGAGAGATGCTTCTAATCGACTGTCTATATATCGAAAATATACTCTCTACATGCACAAGGTCATGTAGAGAGTAAGGTATGCGTCACATTATCCTCTCCGAATCCTACATTGTGGCAATACACTAAATATGTTGTTGTTATTAATATAATACAATTAAAGAAAATAAGCAATGGAATATTTAAGCGTCACCCCAAAAGGTTACAATGGTGGGATAAACATTTCTTAATTCTTAATCAAATGTCTTATTGACTTTGAGTAAATCGTCTTCGATAGAGATCACTCTATCTTCCAAAATTGGATTTCTAACATAAATCTGAATTAATCGGGCCAGAATAAATATCAAATGCCGAGTGAAATTATCCCCGAGACAGTAAATAAAATGAAAATCGCAATGCGATCCGTACAAGATTTTAGTAGTAGGAGTACTGGTTGATAGCAGCCGCTATCACTTGTTTGGGTGGTACTGTCCCTTGGGACTGGGAAAGGATGAGGACAGATCTATACTCCAAGCATGTGTAACTGTATGTATTGTATTTGTACTCAACTTTAATACTAATATATGATAAATACTAGTACTATTAAAATACATGTATCAATTAATGCTATTCTAATTTTGAATTAGTTGAGGCTGATTTTATATAAAGCACGATAGAATAAGTATTTGTTTTTCTTTAATTTTACTTCATGAAACATTCATAGACGTACTAAATTTGTACAGTATTGTACAATGAAATAATACATGCCCGAATAGTGTAATGAGTCATTTGGTATGATGAATAAGTAAAAAATAATAATGGGATAAAAATTTATTATTGCCTTATCCCTTGTTTGGTTACTAATCATGTGATAAATTATAAGATAAAAAATAGTACCGGATAACTTATACCTGCCAGATAGTAGAATAGTAATTCTAGGATAAGTTATCCCATGATAAAACATTAAAATTGACAATTCCATGGTTAATACAAATACCAAAAAGTCAATAAAAAATAATACATAAATAACTAATCTCAGCATAACTAATCACATCATATATTGTCTTCAAACCGCACGACCTCAAGGAGTCTCTTGTTTTTTATGTTAGTTATTAATTAGCAGTACTAGATATGCTAATGCATATATTATTTATACTTAAACGTCAGGATAAAAAATGCTCAAATGATAAGTATTGTTAAACTTTAACTGTGTGATTATAGATTCAAGTCATCAAAAGAGTAATATGGTTACGTCGGAACTTCTAAAATGATAGATTATTATACAATCGAACAAGTATTGTGGTGCTTATCTAAAAATATTTTTGTATACGATGAAATCAGGTGCCCCCGATTTTGTGGCTCGAAGGTTCATATCGAGGAACAGAAGGCTCGCGTCGAGGAGTAGACTCACCATGGACCGAGTTCGAGCCTGAGGACGGAGTACGAGGCTCGAAGAGCTAAGTGTTCGAGGAACATCGGAGTCCAATATGACCAGCCTCGAGATAATGTCGTTATGAATTTGTAACAGAATGGGCAAGATTCCTGCCACGTCCCCAAGATCGTGGCGTAAATCCCGGAAGATTTGTACGAATCCGTATTAGGCGGTTAGACAGCTGCCCCAATAAGATTCTTTATTGTAAATAGAAATGTACCTTATTTAAGGTTCACCTATTATATAAAGGGGACCCCAATCATTTGTGAAAGACAATCAGTCATTGGCAAAGAATATACTCTCTTACATTTTCGCTCATTATTGATCAGAATTGTCCTTTAGCTTTATTATTCTTGTTTTACTGTTCTTGATTCATCTCGAGGTCACTTTGAGTCGAGGTCGAGACTGACCTACATTCTGGTTTGGTTTTACTTACTTCTTTCATTTATACTTCAGATTTCTTGGTTATTAATTAGTATTGAACTAAATCACGTATCTTTAAAACCATAAATCAAATTTAATTGTTACTCGTATTTTCAAGGTAAACAGTTTGGCGCCCACCGTGGGGTTAAAGATAATAGTGATTATTTCAGTACTGATTCTGGTAACACACGTTATTTTCGCACTTGTTCTTGTCAAGAATTCTTGCTTTCAGGTTTAAATATGTCAAACTCGCAAAACGCACCCGTACACAGTGATGAGGGTCTTGGATTTCATGGGGAAAACAACAATGTAGGGGTCGGTGTACCACCGATTAACCCTGTGGAAGTGCCAAATGGGGAGCCAGTCAATGTTAGTTCGCACATTGCTTTGGATGCGGATTTAGGCGCGGACCCCGGAGGAAGTGTACATAGGGAAGCCCGGTCGGGTGGCCAAGGAACACAAGGTCTAGGAGACGGGGGAGTCAGCCTCCAAGTAATATTTGAGATGTTACAAGCTCAACAGGTTGCTATCGCTCAGCTTCAGAGTCAGCACAAAACTCCAAGTCTAGTCCAACCAGGAAACACTCGACGTACTGAGCTGATACCGGAAAGATCAAACGATAATGGCTCGGGGACTGATCCCACAATAATGAGGATGCTCGAGGAACTCACCAAGAGAATCGAGTCCGGGGAGAAGAAGATTGAGGATAATGACAAGAAAGTTGAGACTTATAACTCCCGTGTTGATCGGTCTTGAAAGGTTTAGATGCCAAAAATTTCGTACAAAAACCATTCCCTCATAGCGGCTCCGATGCCCATTCCTAAAATATTTCGCATGCCCGATATACCCAAATACAACAGGACAACCGACCCTAATGAGCATATTACCTCATACACTTGCGGGATTAAAGGAAACGTCCTGAATGATGATGAGATCGAATCAGTATTGTTGAAACAATTTGGGAAAACTTTGTCGAAAGGAGCCATGATTTGGTACCACAACTTGCCCCCTAACTCTATCGATTCGTTTGCTATGTTAGCAGACGCCTTCGTGAAAGCACATGCTGGGGCCATAAAGGTGGTGACGAGGAAATCAGGCGCTTTAGACAGAGGAACGACGAGATGTTAAGGGAGTTCGTGTCCCGGTTTCAGATGGAGCGAATGGAATTACCACTGGTCTCGGATGACTGGGTGTTATAGGCTTTATGCATGGTTTGAACGAGCGGAGTTCGATCGCGTCACGACAATTAAAGCAGAATCTGATCGAATACCCAGCTGTGACGTGGTCAGATACATAATCGTTACCAATCGAAGATCAGGGTCGAGGACGACCAATTGGGAGCTCCCTCGGGTTCAGTTTATCCTAATAGATCGGCAGCTAAGCCCCCGAGGGACACAGACAGGGAATCAAGATTAAACAAGGAACAGTATCAGCCATATGTCGATCGGAGGAACAACGGGTCGGGCGCAACATTCCTCAGAACGATCGGAGAAATTATCGAGGTCAAAGTTCTCGGGGATTCATGAGTATGAATGGCTTTGATAAACGTACCGACCCCGTGGAAGCACCTCGATTGTCGGAGTATAATTTCAGTGTAGATGCATCGGGGATCGTTTCAGCTATTGGAAGAATGAAAGACACCAGGTGGCTCAGTACTATACAAACTGATCCTACTCAGAGGAATCCAAACCTGATGTGTAAATACCATGACACACATGGCCATAGAACCGAAGACTGCAGTCAGCTGAGGGAGGAGGTAGCTTGGTTGTTCAACGAGGGTCTTCTTCGAGAATTTCTCAGCGATAGAGCTAAGAACCACTTCAGGGAAAGAGATGCAAACAGAAAAATGAGCAGGAGGAACCGCAACATGTAATTCATATGATCGTGGGCAGTGTCGATGTTCCACAAGGGCCTGTCAAACGCACCAAGGTGTCGATCACCAGGGAAAAACGGACTTGGAGCTATGTACCCAAGGGCGTCCTAACATTCAATGACGAGGAAGCGGAAGGCATATTTCAGCCGCACAACGACGTCCTGGTAATTCAAGTTAAACGTGTTCTAGTGGATCCAGGTAGCTCAGCAAACATAATCAGATCGAGGGTCGTAGAATAGTTCGGCCTTCAGGACCAAATTGTACCAGCATCCCTAGTCCTAAATGGCTTCAACATGACAAGCGAAACAACAAAGGGGGAAATAATCCTACTAGTGAACGTGGCCGGGACCATCCTAGGTACAAAATTCCATGTCATCAAAGGCGACACGAGGGATAATGCACTCCTCGGGAGACCATGGATACACAACATGAGGGCAGTACATTCAACCCTCAGCAAATGATGAAATTCCCAACAGTGGATGGTGTGAAAATGGTTTACGGAGAACAACACACTGCCAACGAGATGTTTGCAGTCGAAGAGGTGATACCGGTACCAGCACCTTCGACCTCGGAAAAGTCAAGCGCCAAAGATAAGCAGACGGCTAAATAGCAATCACCGCCCCCAGCCTCGACCGAATCAGAGCAGCAGGTAACTGAAGACGAAAAAGAGGATCTCCTTACTCCTTGAACTTTCGTCGTTTCTGAAGAGTCTGATGCAACCAAGTCGACGGTCGAGGAACTGGAACAGGCCATACTGATCGAATACATGCCCGAGAGAAAGGTATAACTGGGTACGGGGTTAACCCCGAACTTAGGAAAAAATCATTCAATTTTTTATTGATAATATTGATTATTTTTCTTGGTCCCATTTAGACATGACAGGGATCCCACCGGAAATAACAATACACTGGCTAAGCCTCGACCCCAGGTTCAAACCAGTAAAGCAAAAAAGGAGGCCCAGTCCGAGGTGAAGCATGCATTCATAAATGATGAGGTAACCAAACTTCTTAAAATAGGGTCTATTCGGGAGGTAAAATACCCCGAATGGTTAGCCAACGTAGTTGTAGTTCCTAAAAAGGGAAACAAACTTAGAATGTGCTTAGATTGCAAGGATTTAAACAAAGCATGCCCAAAAGACTCTTTTCCATTGCCTAACATCGATCGCATGATCGATGCCACGGCCGGCCATGAGATCCTAACTTTTCTCGACGCCTACTCCGGGTACAATCAAATTCAGATGAACACGGAGGACCAGGAGAAGACCTCGTTTATCACTAAGTTTGGAACATATTGTTACAATGTAATGCCCTTCGGGTTAAAAAATGTTGGAGCTACATACCAACGCCTAGTTAACGAGATGTTCGAGGAACAGATAGGTAAATCAATGGAAGTTTACATTGACGATATGTTGGTTAAGTCCCTACGCGTAGAGGACCATTTAACTCATTTGTAGGAAATATTCAAAATCTTAAAGAAATACAACATGAAGCTTAACCCGGAAAAATGTGCCTTCAAAGTCGGCTCTGGCAATTTCCTCGGCTTCATGGTATCTAACCGGGGGATCAAGATCAACCCGATAAGATCAAGGCTATCGAGGATATCACTGTCGTAGATAGTGTGAAAGTCGTACAAAGGTTAATAGGACGAATTGCCGCCTTAGGTTTCGAGGTCATCGAATTGAAGCCATAGATTTTTTTCCTTGATCAAAAAGAAAAAGGATTTCGCGTGGAGCCCGGAATGCCAACAATCATTGGAAGATTTAAAGGGATACTTATCGAGACCACCTCTCCTTCACACCCCGAAGGTAGATGAAAAGCTTTACTTGTATTTGGTAGTGTCTGAGATAGCGGTAAGTGGGGTACTGGTTCGAGAAGAGCAAGGTACACAATTCCCTGTTTATTATGTAAGTCGAACTCTAGGTGATGCTGAAACTAGTTATACGCACTTAAAAAAATTGGCACTTACTTTAATAAGCGCATCTAGAAAGTTAAAGCAATATTTCTAGTGTCACCCAATATGTGTGGTAACTACTTACCCCCATTGAAGTGTTTTGCATAAGCCCGAACTATCGGGCCGGCTGGCCAAATGGGCCGTCAAACTTGGCGGGTACGATATCGAATATCAACCCCGAACGACCATCGAGTCTCAAATCTTAGCTGACTTCGTGGCCGATTTTACGCCGACCCTCGTACCCGAAGTGGAGAAAGAACTTCTGCTAAAATCGCGTACATCATCGGGGGTATGGACCCTTTTCACGGACGGAGCCTCGAATGTGAAAGGGTCCGGGCTTGGCATTGTTTTGAAGCCACCAACAGGTAGTATTATTAGACAATCTATCAAAACTTCTAGGTTGACTAATAACGAGGCCGAGTATTAGTCCATGATTGCAGGTCTCGAGCTAGCTAAAATCTTGGGGGCAGAAGTCATTAAAGCCAAGTGCGATTATCTATTGGTCGTAAATCAAGTAAACAAAAGCTTTGAAGTTCGAGAGGATAGGATGCAAAGATATTTAGACAAGCTACAGGCAACTTTGCACCGCTTCAAGGAACTGACTCTAGATCATATGCCACGAGAACAAAATAGCGAGGCCGACGCACTTGCTAATCTGGGGCCATCGGTTGAAGAAGATGATATCTTCCCGGGGACTGTCATCCAATTATCGAGGTCTGTAGTTGAAGAGGGTCATGCCGAGATAAATTCTACAAGTTTGACTTGGGATTGGAGGAATAAGTATATCGAGTATTTGAAAAATGGAAAACTCCCATCAGACCATAAAGAGTCAAGGGCCCTACGAACCAAGGCTGCTAGGTTAACATTAGATGAAGATGGAATATTGTACAAGATGGCGTTCGATGGACCATTGGCAGTATGTTTGGTATCGGGGGATACGGATTATGTTTTACGAGAAATCCACGAAGGCACTTGTGGGAATCACTCCAGCGCCGAGTCTTTAGTTCGCAAAGTTATCAAAGCAGGGTATTACTGGGATAGCATGGAAAAAAACACTAAGGAGTTTGTTAAAAAGTGTGATAAATGTCAAAGGTTCGCTCCAATGATTCACCAGCCCCGAGAGCAACTACAATCAGTCCTATCCCCCTAGCCTTTCATGAAATGGGGAATGGCCATAGTCGTCCCTCTACCAACGGCCCAGGTAAAGCTAAATTTGTCTTGTTTATAACTGATTATTTTTCTAAATGGGTGGAAGCACATGCCTTCGAGAAGGTCATAGAAAAGTAAGTTATTGACTTCATCTGGGACCACATCATATGCCGGTTCGGGATACCTGCCGAGATTGTATGTGAGAATGAAAAGCAATTCATCGGCAGCAAGGTAACGAAGTTCCTCGAAGCACACAAAATAAAGAGGATCTTATCAACATCGTATCACTCAATCGGGAATGGACAGGCCGAGTCAACAAACAAAACTATCATTCAAAACTTAAAGAAAAGGTTGGACGATGCAAAGGGAAACTGGAGAGAAGTTCTACCCGAGGTACTTTGGGCATATCAAACGACATCGAAGTCCAACACGGGGGCTACTCCGTTCTCTTTAGTATATGGCTCTGAGGCCTTAATCCCGGTCGAGGTCAGAGAACCCAGTGCCAGGTTTCGACATGCATCAGAGGAGTCAAATCACGAGGCTATGAATACTAGCCTCGAGCTATTAGATGAAAAACGAGAAGCTGCACTTGTTCGGATGGCGGCGCAAAAACAAAGAATTGAGAGATATTATAATAGAAGAACTAACCTTCGACACTTCGGAATCGAGGACTTAGTTCTATGGAAGGTCACCCTCAATACTCGAGACGCGAATGAAGGGAAATTGGGCCTGAATTGGGAAGGACCGTACAGAGTCATCGGAGTTGTCGGTAAAGGATCTTACAAACTTGGCACAATGAGAAGCGAAAAACTGCCGAACAATTGGAATGTATCACTACTCAAACGATACTACTGCTAAGGTATGACTTTCTCCTTTTGTTCATTTGAATTTAAAACTAACTCATTGCAGGTGTTCGATCGAGGACATCGAAGACACCCTTTTTTACATGAAGACCTTAGGTTTTAAAGCACGCGTTGCACTCTTTTTCCCTTAGATCGGATTTTGTCCTAAATGTTTTTTACCGGCGAGGTTTTTAACGAGGCAACAACTATGTGCTACCCGAGGAGAACTCAACAGTATCCAAGGCTTCTTTTTAATCAACCTCCAATACTGGGGGGCATCACCCTCGGAGATGGTATTTTTTAGGAAAATACTTCACGCCAAAGAGGGCCTCGATAGGAAAACTTTGTAATGGGCCAAACGGTCAGATGAACCGTGTCCATGTAGAATAGTCGAGCCCCGACAGCAAAACATTTATGCATGTATCAATTATTCAAAGAAGCATTCTTTCTATATCAAAACACTTTATGTCTCAAAAATATTTTTGCTACTATACGAACATCATACTTGTGATCTTGCAAGAAATGGCTCAAGAGCCAAAACGCGAGTACACCTCGAATACTCGGGGACTGTCATCAACAATCAACACATTCGAGTCATCCAAGCTCGAATTAAGACCTCAAAGAGGCATCCCCTCGTCATAAAGGCCAAGGCCATCATATCGGGGACTAACCTTTCGAACAAGTTCGAAGGGATATCCGGAAACAAGTCCAAGAGACATACCCGAAGGCTACGGCCATATTAAAGACTACGGTCATATAAAAGGCTACGGCCGAAATAATGCGGCTAGGAGACGTCCGACTTCCGCCATAAATTAAAGGCCTTCAAATACTTTGAAAAACCGGGTAAACTAGGCTACCCTCGGCAAAAGCAAATAGGAAAGGGCTTCGATAATATCAGCCTTCAAAAAAGCCTCAAGAGGTGTTAAATTATCGTAACACAAACGGACTACAAATGGGGTTCCGATTGAACCTTCGAAAAACCCAATAGGTACAAAAACACATGCTAAGGCACAAAGAAATTTTCACTAAGTCTTTTAGCCGAAAAGAGGGAAAAATTATAGTTGTCCTAGCGGCCGGATTAGCCCAATTTAAAGAGCCTAAGGGCCAACCTAAAAGAGCCTAATGTCCAATATAAAAGAGCCTAAGGGCCGAAGCATGCGGAGTTCGAGACCTTATTCTCACTCAACTCTGACTCAAAAGTCCCATCATCCCGAGCTCGCATCAAATCGACTTAAGCATAGC
This sequence comes from Nicotiana attenuata, assembly GCF_001879085.1. Taxonomy (NCBI): domain Eukaryota; kingdom Viridiplantae; phylum Streptophyta; class Magnoliopsida; order Solanales; family Solanaceae; genus Nicotiana; species Nicotiana attenuata. The sequence goes on from NW_017670597.1 coordinate 261,427, forward strand.
TCGAGGGTTAACAAAAACCTTAAGAGGTATTCCATTATAAGTTCGAAGATCGCCTATTGATCACTAAAACCCTAAGGGTTTGTTATATTCTGAGCCCGAGCCAGTGCTCACTTGATCATTGGAATTATAACATCAAAATTTTTCACAAATAAATATGAAGCAAAATTCAATACAAATCGGAGATAAAGTGAAAAGAAAGGGAATTCATTATATTCACATAGAGTATTTACAACGCCCACAAAGGGCCTTACACAAAAACAAAACGAAGGAACCTAATCTACTTAGGGGCCACGTCCTCAGGAACCACATATTTGGAAGCCACATCCCTGGGATCTACATTTTCGGGAGCCATACCCTCGGGAACCACCTCCTCGGGGACTCCATCCTCATATCCCTCACCCTCAGAGCCACTCACAGAATCTTCATCATCGGAAGAAACAAGGAAATTGACATCGTCCTCAAGTGCTTTTGCTTGGGCTATTTCATTGGTGAGGTCGAAACCTCGAGCGTGAATCTCTTCGAGGGTGTCTCTCCGGGCTTGACACTTGGCCAAATCGCTGACGCACTTCTCCCGTTCAGAGGCCTCCCTTAGCTCCGCTTGAACAACCTCGGCATCCCTCAAGTAAACGGCGATTGTTTTATCAGTCTTGGCCTTCGTCTTCTCAATTTCAGCCTTGGCCTCAGCAACCTCGGCCCCGACTTCAGCGAGTTTTGTCTCGAGCTCCTCAATCTTCTTGGCCTGGGCCAAATTTTTCACTTTGATACCTCGGAGCTGAGTCTCGGCCGAGGCCAGTTGGGCTTGAGCAACCTCTTTATCAGCAGCAAGCCGATCCATGCTGTCCTTCCATCGGTAGCAGTCAGCCTTAACCTGATCGGCCTCGCCCCGAAGCTGCCCGATCACCTCTAACTTTTGCTGAGCTGAGACATTGAAGTGTTATCCTCCACAGTAGGGCCAAGAAGACCATACTTTGTCAAAATCACGGTTTCCTGCTTCTCTAGCTCGGCCTCGTTTTTTCGAGCTTTGGCCAAATCAGTCCGAAGGTCCTTGAGCTCCTCCTCCTTTTGGCTACAAAGGAGTCTCAGGGCCTTCTCTTCATCCGAAGCCTTCCTGAGCTCGGCCACACATTGGCTCAGCTCGGCCTTGAACTTGTTGATGGCCTACGCATAAAACAAAGGGATATCAGTCAAGAAAGGGGACAAGAAAGAAAATTACAACAAATAAAAGTTAGTGTTTACCCGAGAAAAGAGATGATGTGCCTCTTCGAAGAGGTGGATGTGTCATTAAGGTCGGTGGCATCATCGACCCCAGTGAAACAATCCTGAAAAAGATCTTCTTCGAGGACCTTGCTCGGGTCGGGCGTTCACAAAGCTCGAGCGTCTTTTATTGCCTCCTCGGAATAAGATGGTAGAGAAGGGGAGTGACCTATTGTCACGGCCCCGAGCTCCTCACTCGGGGCGCTCTGATTAGTGTCGATATTTTCAGCACTTGCCCCCCCGGTATACTTGTGGAAGGCGGAAGAATAACCTCGACTTCAGGGGACTCGGGGGCTTTACCCGAATCTTTCTTCGGAATTTCCTCACCACGAGGCAAGGTCTCCGGCTCGGAGGGCTTGGCGGCCTCGACCGGTTTCCTAGTCCGGATCAACAACTCCGATTCTGCACCCTCATCTTCTTCATCATCCAGAGACTGGTGGACTGAATCTACATCCATGTGAATGAGTTTCTTCTTTAGCCTTCGAGCATGGGCTTTCTTGTCTTGGGGATCTTCGGGCTTCGAAGCCCTTTTCCTCTTGTTATCTTTCCCCGGTTTAGGAATCGGGGACTTGGTCTCTTTTCCAGGAGGGGTCGGCCTCATCTCGGAAAAATCTTTGAGGCCTGCATAAATCAAGAACCGAGCATGAGGAAACGAATGACTTCGGTAAAGGAGGAAAGCGTCAAAAGGCTTACAAAGAAATACTCACCATGATTTTTGGCTTCCCATTTGGCCTTCGATAAGTCACGCCATTTGCGCTCGTCATACAAGGAGGTCGCGACTAACTTCCGGACCCAGTCTTCGAGGTCAGGGATCGCATGGGGCATCCACGCTTCGGCTGCAAGAAGGATATAAGCATCACGAAATACAGGAACAGAATGTAAGAAAGCACTGAGGGAAAGACTTCACTTACGCTCATGTTTCCATTTCTCCAGGAACGACATTTTTTCCTTGGGGATGATGTCCGAGGTCCTCATTCGGATGAACCGGCGCATCCAACCTCGGTCTTTGTCCTCGTCATTACTAGCAAAGAAGGCTTTGCTCGATCGGCGTTGGAGCTTGATCAAACCTCGAAAAAGTTGAGGCCGATATAATCGGATAAGCACTACAACAAAAAGGGGATTTAGCGACAATTATTTAGCAGCAATAAACTAATTGCCGCTAATTTATTCATGGAAGGCAAATATTAGCGGCCAATAAATATTACTAACTAATAATTAGTATATTTTTAGTGGTCATTCAAAAGAATAGGTGGTAAAGTTATTGTTTTTACTTTTAATGTTGCCTCCAATTTCTATTTTTTCCTCTAAATCTTTCCCGCCTAACTATATACCCCCTCAATTTTAACCTAAAGACTACTAAAAAAATTTGGAATTACCTTAATTGAAAAAACCCAAAGGCCGAAACTACACAAATCTCATCCGTTAGCGCCACAACACAAATTCGTCGGCCACCCTAACAACCAAAAGTGTCTAGTAAGTTTCAATCTCTATATTTAGTGTTCGATTTTGTTGGTGTTGGGTTAATTAAAATTTTCTAATTGGTTGGGTCTATGGTTTGATTGTCGAATATCTATTCACTAAATGAGTATCTTTGTATCTCTTTCTAGTTTGGAATTGACGAATCTATGGCATGGTTTATAGTACTTAACTTCATTGTTCCTATATTCCAGATCTATAATTGTTTATAGAAAAGATGGTTTGAGCAATTCAAGATAAAATTGGGATTAAGCCAAAAAATTTCAAATTAAAAGTTTCTAATGGAAAACTTTTGTTTGCATGCCTAGTGCACCCAGAACTGAAGTTTTTATCAGAAAACAGTTGTAATTATTTTATTAACTTTATACATTTGCATTTCTTGGAATTATAGTTATTTTTAAGTTCTTATCAGAAAATAATTATTCTTAAGTTAGCTATAGTTTCTACAGATATTTAATTTCAACTATTTGTGATACATACAGTATGATTATGCCCAAGGTTTGTCAAGGCCTGATGTGCATAATTTTCTGTCACCTATTTGAGAGCTTCGTTAATAGCATGTAAGCATAATCTAGTTTTCATATTTAAGGAAAAGAACATGGCGACTATAACATTTCCTAATGAACTTGGGTGTAGCTTCTTTTTACTTCTCCAAGCTAATACTTGCTTTTGATTTTTTTTCGGTTTCTTCTCAATCATAACTAAGAAAGAAACTCTCTTTCATTGTTTGCACATTCATTTTGTTCCTTTATTAATCCATCTAGTTGTTACTGCTTATAAATATTAAGTGATAAGTTGACTAAAAAAGAATCTGGTAGTGATGGAGTCTTCAAGATATTTTTTTCACATTATATTTCATCTTTTTACAGAGTTATTTTATAATTTCAGGTCATATGGTCTGATGTTCGATAATTTAGCAGGTGGAAGATTTCAATATGATGAAAAGTTGCAGAAATTATTTGAAGGCTATCATTCGTCAGGATTAGTTATATAATGACATTAGCTATTTAGTTTAAACAATATAAGTTTATTTTTAAAGTTAATGCGGCACTAATATTTTTGAGTAATACTTACTTTTACTTGTTAAGATTTATTGAGATATATTATATTTCTTGAATTAATATTAATATATTTTGTTGTTTGGATCATATTCTGGATGAATGTAGAAACTATTATTAATGGTGGTTAAACTATTGCTATTACAACTTGTGACTTTTAGCGCTAATTTAAATGGACGATAAAAAGAAAAGTAAACACATTTCTACTAGGGATATTGTACCCATTATAATTGCTGAAAAATAATTGATGTTAAAGATATTGACTTTTAGTGGCAATTTAGTTGAATATATCAGCCATTAAAATAGACGCAGAAAGTGAATGCTATAGCCATTCTAATTGCCACAACACGATTGCCATTAACTATACGAACTATTAGCGGCAATTATTTTGAATTTAGTGGCTATATAAATGGACACTAAAGGAGCATAATTAGCTATTTTGAATTGGATTTAGCAGCCATAATAATTGCCGCAAACAATTGCCGTTAAAGTTTATAGTTTTTAGCGGCAATAATTTATACCATTTACTAGCATTTGTGACAATGGCCGCTAAAGGCTTTACCGACCCCGGCTTCAGCGGCTAAAGAACAATAGCCGGTAAAGGATATAGCGGCAATTGTTATTGCCGCTAAATCCCCTTTTTGTTGTAATGAAGGTGATTGAGGGTAAACTCCAGTCCCCTGGCTTTGCTAGAGAAATAACGGAGCATGATTACTATGCGCCAAAAGGAGGGGTGAATTTGGCCAAGGGTGACTTGATATCTTTTGCAGAAAGCAACCATGACCGGATCAAGAGGGCCCAATGTGAAGGAGTATGTGTAAACACTTAGGAACCCCTCCACGTGGGTGGTGACATTCTCCTCGGGGATCGGGATCTGTACCACGACCTTATCCCCCCTGCCACAATCCCTTTTCACGGCCTCGAGGTGTTTCTCCGTTATCGAACAAATGTACCTCGATGCATGTTCACATCGACCAGGAACTGCAGGGGGTTTTCTACGTCGAAGTCTTTATTTATGACGCAGGCGACGGGAACGATCTCGTGAAGGGCCGGCGCTTTGTCACCGGCCGGACGGGAGGAAGAGGAAGAAGCCTTTTCTTTTTGGGAACCGTTTTAGAGGTTTTTGCCATGATTTTAAGTTAAGAGAAGCGGAAGGTGGCGGAGCTTGGCTTTTTCCGGTACTAAAAGGGACGGTGGAAGCAGGTGGTGAGAGAAAAAGACGAAGAGAAGAAGGGATCAGAGAGAACACAAGGAAGAAGTAAACTTTTCAATTCAAAATAGGAGCCCCATATTTATAGGTAAGCGGCGACGTTTCAACGACGCTAGTGGCCGACCATCATTGGAAAAACATTTAATATTTATAGGTGGCGGAGCTTGGCTTTTTCCGGTACTAAAAGGGACGGTGGAAGCAGGTGGTGAGAGAAAAAGACGAAGAGAAGAAGGGATCAGAGAGAACACAAGGAAGAAGTAAACTTTTCAATTCAAAATAGGAGCCCCATATTTATAGGTAAGCGGCGACGTTTCAACGACGCTAGTGGCCGACCATCATTGGAAAAACATTTAATGTTTTGGGGAAGCGAACTGACGGGACATTTCGGTCACTTCGAGCGCCTACGTCACGAGAACATTATTAGGGACTCCGGAAAGTCGAGGTTCAAACGTGGGGACTATCTGTATACAGTGAAATCAAGTGCCCCCGATTTTGTGGGCTCGAAGGTTCATATCGAGGAACATAAGGCTCGTGTCGAGGAGTAGACTCACCATGGACCGAGTTCGAGCCTGAGGGCGGAGTACGAGGCTCGAAGAGCTAAGTGCTCGAGGAACATCAGAGTCCAATATGACCAGCCTCGAGATAATGCCGTTATGAATTTGTAACAGAATAAGCAAGATTCCTGCCACGTCCCCAAGATCGTGGCGTAAATCCCGGAATAGATTTGTACGAATCCGTGCTAGGTGGTTAGTCAACTGTCCCAATAAAATTCTTTACTGTAAATAGAAATGTACCTTATTTAAGGTTCCCCTATTGTATAAAGAGGACCCCAATCATTTGTATAAGACAATCAATCATTGGCAAAGAATATACTCTCCTACATTTTCGCTCATTGTTCATCAGAATTGTCCTTTAGCTTTATTATTCTTGCTTTACTATTCTTGATTCATCTCGAGGTCACTTTGGCTCGAGGTCGAGACTGACCTACATTCTGGTTTGGTTTTACTTATTTCTTTCATTTATACTTCAAATTTCTTTTTAATTAGTATTTAACTAAATCACGTATCTTTAAAACCATAAATCAAATTTAATTGTTACTCGTATTTTCGAGGTAAACAATTTTTATTTATATAATTAAACATTATATTATTTTATGCGAGAATATACATTAAAGTTAATTTTCTTAAACTGTTAAATCAAACGACCCCTAATATTCTATCTCACCAACTTAAAAATGTTGATGGGAATAAGAGGATCTATTCTACTTCATTCTTCCATCTTCCATGTGTAAATTCGAATACTTTTTTCTTTAAATCTCAAATAAAAATATAATATCTTTTTCAACGGCATCTTACTCTTTTCCCATTCTATCCTTTCTTGTCTCCATTTACTCCCCCTTAAATAATTTCTTCTTGTCTCCTCAAAATAATTCAAAAGGACAAAATAATAAATAAATAAGTAATAAATAAATAAATAATAAATAATCGACCCTCCCGCAGTTTCTTCTTCACACACACATCACCTTCCTCCTCACGGCTTTATCTTTTTCTTTGCAGATCAAGAACCCAAAATAAAAATAAAAATTATATATACAGAAAACTGACTACGCGTTGAGAGCAAAGCAACTTAAAAATAAAGTCTTTACCACTAACTAAAGTCTCCATCTTTCATTTTCTTTCACCTTATTCTATTCATTAGCAGCATCTTCACTCCTTCAGCCTATTTATCCAGAAAAAAATATTTTCTTGATCTACTATTTTTGTGACCAGTTTTGTTTAATTTTAAGTGAACCAGCTGAAAATTCTGGTGCTTCTTGTTGTGATATTATGTGGGGTTCATTTTCTGTTGTTTAAAAGCATAAAAGTAGTACTAAGTTTTTATTGTTCATGTCATAAAGGCCAAAGCTTTGTACTTTATGCTTGAGTATTCAAATGCTTAGTGAATTATTGTTAAGTGTTATGATTTTGGTAGTCAAATAGATGTGTTAGTTCATTTGTTAAGTTGTTGATTAAGCATTTGGGGTTTTGAAATGGGATCTGCTAATGGATTTTACACCGGAGAAGAATTTAATTTGGAGACAAAATGGTTGATTGATCCGAAGCTTCTTTTTGTTGGTCCTAAGATTGGAGAAGGTGCTCATGCCAAAGTGTATGAGGGAAAGTAAGTTTGACTTTCTGTTGAATCTTGACTTAGTAATATTGTGTTTTTTTACTGATCTGTAAGAATTGTTTGTTTATTTGAAGTAATAATATTACAAGGTTCTATATTTATTGGATTACTGTTTGATTTCATTCAGCTAGTTCAATGGTTTGTTTTTAGGATACTGTTTTGTTACAAGAATTAAGAATTTATCCCTAATACTTAAGTGAAGGTGATTTGAAAGTGTGGGCTAGTTAGTAAAGTTAATATTGCTTAAATTTCTTGTATGATGTTGTTTTGTGGTCCTTTAGTTGCTTATATCTTTTTTTTTTGGGCTGGGTTAATCGCAGATACAAAAACCAGAATGTAGCGATAAAGATTGTGCATAAAGGGGAAACGCCAGAGGAGATCGCTAAGAGGGAAGCTCGTTTCGGAAGGGAGGTTGCAATGTTATCCAGAGTTCAGCACAAGAACTTAGTGAAGGTTGTTTTTGAGTTCCGAAACTTTGTTTGGATATATGATCTATTTGATGAGGGATTAAGAGGGTTAAATTTGTGACTGATTTTGATTTCTTTTTTCGTTTACAGTTTATAGGAGCTTGCAAGGAGCCTGTCATGGTCATTGTAACTGAACTTCTTCTCGGTGGAACGTTAAGAAAATACTTGGTGAGCATGAGACCGAGGTGTTTGGATACTGCTGTTGCTATTAGATTTGCACTTGATATAGCTCGTGGAATGGAATGCTTGCACTCTCATGGAATCATTCATCGTGACCTAAAACCTGGTAAACTTATAAATCTCCCTCTTCGGGAATATTTATTTTATAACTTAGACTATTCCAAGTTCCAACTGACACTTGTTGCTTGTTGAGTTTGCTACACACTCATTTAAAGTTCGCACTGTGTTTCAAAGTGCTTATTTTGACAAATTAGTTAAAACATGAATAGAGGTGTGGTCTGTGATTATCACTGAGCTTTTTAACTTTTATCTGGTCTTGATCTCTAGTAATGTTCAGTGAGTAATCCTTGAAAAATGGAAGCTACTTACGGATCACTAATAAACATTAACATTCTTACGGATAAAAAAAAAAGGCAGTAACATCCCTTGTTGCGTCCTGATCTCCGCGTTGCGTCCTTCCTTTTGCCAACTATTATGCTTTTAACAAAAAAAGAAAAGAAGTTTTTCAAGCCTCCATTGGTGTTGCTACTCACTGATCCTATTTTTGTCTCTGGCTGAGTAGAACAGGACAATGTAAATATTGATAGTAATCTTAAGATGCTCTTGGTGTATTCTTACAGAGCTAGATTCTTAACAACACTACGGTACCCTGGTCAGTAGGAGCAGCTAAATACATAAGAAACTTTATGTGGAATAAATTCCCTGCAACTGCTACAAAAGAAGATGCTTACCATCATCCTTAATAGTACAGTGGTCTAAAAAATTGACCTTTACATATTTTTTCCTTCAAAGGTTAAGAAAATAATTTCTCAGACATTCTGATCCTAAATGAAAAGTTCACGTCTTTTTACTACAATTCTATCTCTCATGAGGATGCATAACATTTTCTAAATATAAGCTTGTTTACTTTTCAATCTTAGGAAAACCTGAAAATAATTATATAGTCGTCTCTTTTGGCCTACTAGTAGGACTTGTACTTGTCTAGGGTCAGCAATGATTTCAAACTTTACATGTCTTCTTAGCTAATCGAGGGTGTTAACAAACAATTATCGATATTGCTATTCCTTTAAAAAGTTACAATGCCATTAGTAGCATAAGCATGGACCTTTATTTCTCTTTCTAAGCTCTTCTGATTTGGGTTCTGTTTGCAATCTCCAGAGAACTTGCTTTTGACGGCGGACCACAAAACTGTCAAACTTGCGGATTTTGGTTTGGCAAGAGAAGAGTCGTTGACAGAGATGATGACTGCTGAAACTGGAACTTATCGCTGGATGGCTCCAGAGGTTGATTCTTGAACCGTTCTGCTTATTAATATATTTCCCATTCCTTTTCTCTTTTATCCTGTGGCTGCAGTACAACCGACTTATCACTCTATTTTTGGTGGCAGCTCTATAGCACGGTCACTTTAAGACATGGCGAGAAGAAGCATTATAATCACAAAGTAGATGCCTACAGTTTTGCAATTGTCCTGTGGGAACTCATACATAACAAATTACCATTTGAGGGAATGTCTAATTTGCAGGCTGCTTATGCAGCTGCCTTTAAGGTAAATATCATATCGTCTCTCCGTATTGATTTTACCTTGTCATCTAGTTATCTCAATACTATTCTTCTGTTGGATCATCATTTGTAATTATCCTGAATTAAAGTGGATGAGAGAGGTGGCATATGATAGCATTTAGTTGGTTCACACTTCACATCACAATTGGACCACTGGGACACTTGTACAACTTTGGCTGAATGTGCTTAATTTACAAAAGTTTGTCCCACAGTTGAAGACTTAAAAAGTTGCTTTTGTCTGAAAGCACCTAACTTTTTGACTGAAGAACATGAAACGTGGATAATTACTATCCAGAAACTTGGGGCCCGGTGCCCCAGAGATTTGATCTAGTGGTAAGAACGTAACGCATGATGTGGGTGCGCGCCACAGGTTTGAGCCCTACAACATACAAAAGCATGGTATTTAAGTGGAAAAGGGTAAAAGGGGTGGGTCATCATCAACCGAGTTTCGAACCGTGCACAACTAGAGGATTCTGTGTTTAATAGTTGTTTGGTTTTGCTAAAACTAGTTTATACCTTTTGTGTTTTGCAGAACGTGAGACCAAGTGCTGATGATCTTCCGCAGGATTTGGCTGTCATTGTAACTTCCTGTTGGAAAGAGGACCCAAACGCTCGTCCCAACTTCACTCAGATAATACAGATGCTTCTACATTATCTTTCTGCAGTTTCACCACCAGAACCAGCTATACCACCTAGGATTTTCACTTCAGAGAATCATGTCTTGCCACCAGAATCTCCAGGTACCAGCTCGTTAATGGCCAAGTGCGATGACTCGGGTGAGACCCCAAAAACACCAATGGAGAATCAGCCAAGAGGGTTCTTCTTCTGTTTTAACCAATGTTACTGATCCCCAAGGGAAAAAAAAAACTGTTAATTACCCGGGATGTATTCCAAGCTCAGCTATATTTTAGGAAGCTCACAAAAAGTTTAGCCCATATGTATCGATAGATAACTTAGCTTTTGGTCTTTCTTTGTCTCACCCGCCACAAGAAAAAGGTCGAGCGATTAGGGACCCTTTTGAATTTAGCTTTTATAAGTAAGCCAACCATGTGATTCAGAGGTGAAGTTGCTGCAGGAAGATGCATGATCAAGACTCTCCCTTAACACCGAACGCGTTCTGACTTAATGTGAGGAGTTTCTGGATGCTGGAGTTGGGTTGCTGTGATGTATATTATAGTTGTAAAAAATAAGGTCCATCCAAAGGCCTGTACTCCAATCTTTTGTTTAACCTCAATTGACTCTTGTCATTTTGGTGCATTATTGAATTGCTAAATGAGTCATTAGGAAGTTAGGAACTTGATAACATTTCCCTTGGGCATTAAATGAAATTTTGGAAGAACCATAAAAGGTTTGCACTACTAATGTAAATGATAACTAGAGGTGACAAAATTAACTCAATTTTTAGTAAACCATCAACTTGCTTGAGTTTAAACAGGTTGGATTATAACCTGATTGTTGACTTACCGGGTTGAACTCACAATGATTCATCAAACTATTGGAAATGAGTCATTATAGTGTTATCCAACAACAACGACTTAGTAAAATCCCACAAGTGAGGTATGTGGAGGGTAGTGTGTACGCAGACTTTACCCCTACACCAATGGAGTAAAGAGGCTGTTTCCGATAGACCCTCGGCTTAAGAAGACAGAAAAGACGAGAAGAGACAACATATCAGTACCATCAACAAAATCATTATAGTGATATCCGACGGGTGAAAAAGCAACTTAAACTTGTACATACATAATCAAGTTTGAAGATTGCTTAAATTTGACTCAACCCGTCCATTTACCATTACTCCTAACGATAACTAATAATCCAATTTATTTCGATATAACAGAAAAATCAAGTTATAGGATGGATTGATGAATCGAGTATTTGAAAGAAAGGGAGAGTAGAGGTTGGTAAACAAGTAAGTGGATCAACACAAAATAATTAGGTCTTGGATCTTTTTGGCCGGACTTTGAAAGTTAATGCTTTTGGTCCACCACAGAAATCACTCAATAAAAACAAAGTTTTAGGAGGACAAATGAATCAATCATTAGCATATACAGACAGTCGGCTGTCGGCCCTATGACACATAAAAAGAATATCAAAATAAACGCCGTTGCCGGGGATCGAACCCGGGTCACCCGCGTGACAGGCGGGAATACTTACCACTATACTACAACGACTTTGGTGTTAGTGGAGGCATTGGACTTTTATTATTGCTAATTTGTTGTACTTAATTCTAAAATAAATCATACTAATTAAGAGGTAGAAATGTAATTTTGCATCGAGTGGCAAGCAGCGAGTCATTTCATAAATGGTACATTGGCATAATAATTAATAAACCATCAGTTCTACCTTTAAAATGTCAAGTGAAATTGTGTGTTCTACTCGTATTTGAGCATTCAAGTGAGGAAAGCAAAAGAGACTGAAGAAAAGGGTATTTTTCATGATCTGGTTTTTTTTTTCTATAAAAGTAAAATAAAATTAAGGGCACATAGCAGATTTTAGGGGGCATATAGTAGCTTCTAACATAAACTAATATTAGCAAAAATTCAATACTTCCCACGACAATAGTCTAATACCAATGAGACTGGCACACTGCTAGGAGCCAAGGACTACTTTTTATTTGGGCTCTGTGTAAATTAGTGATGGAAGACAAAAACGCTCATCTAACAAAATGGATGGGTAATTAATAAAAAACATTGGTGCGCATCTGTTCCAACTTCCAAGGAACATGTAAAGAAAAGAGCATTTTCCTATGCGCAATTTTAACTTTTGTATAAACGGCCGTGGCGAAGCCAAGAATGTCCTTCAAACTTAAAGAAGTGAAAAAAATTCTTCGACAAAGAGTGTTCAATATATGTTACATACCTTTAAAACCTAATATTTCAATATATATATTACATACCTCTAAAACCTAATATTTTACATATATATGTTGGAGTTAAGAAGTTGGGCCACAATACTGTTGTTGATGCTGAGGCACACCCCACGTAAGAAGAAGCCCATTTGGTTGTATTTATTTGTATCAGCCCACTTATTTAGCGAGGCCCATTTTTTTCAGTCATTCTTTGGTAGTTAGCCATTTTGTATATAGCAGAACTTTGGACTCTTCTAGAAGCAGATTGATATTCTAAACGTCAATACCACACAAGAGGAGGGGGGGGGGGGTGATTTGTGTGGTACCCAATTTTCGCTTATCTGAACTATAGAAGGACCTATTTCTTCTAGGTGTTCCAACTACTGTGGTTGCGGAATAATAAATACAAAAATAAAGAACACATAGATTTTTACGTGGAAAACACCTGACTCAAAAGGTGAAAAAATTACGACCTACTACTTAGTAGGATTTTTCCAAACTTCCACTAAAATCACTGAGCCAAAACAGCATTTACAAAACTCTTTGTAAACCTAAGGATTAACTCTAATCCCATTGTGGCACACAGCCTCAACTGTTGCGACAACTTCAAGTTAACTCTAACTTGAACACTCTAGGTACCTAATACAATTGCTTCTATGAAAGCTGAAAGATACAATGTAAAATCACCTACTACAATTGAACTAGAATAAAAGATAGACACTTGGAACTGGTTCTTCTATCTCGTTCAAGTAGCTTCAGGATTGCACATTCGAATCACACGTAAATTGCTTGCAAAATCGCCTTGCTCTTTTGCTCTCAATTTAAGTTTAACTTCTGCTTGTGTGCATTACCTGTAAAAGAGAACAACACTTACATTTAATAGGTTAGTAATCAGAGTTTGACTGGGATTCAGTTGCTACTCTTTTATCGTAGAAGAGTTCATAGTGATCTCAAACTCTAACACTATCTTGTTCCTAAACTGTGTTCTCTTTATGTAAGGAGTCTTTCTCTCCTTATCCAATATGCAACCTTTTCAATCAAATCAGGAGATATCGCTTCTTGATCAGTTAGATTTATCTCCTTCACGTGCATCTCACATGTACAGGTTGATCATGACTGTGCTTTACAAGATGGACCTGGTCCATGTCTGAGTTCTTTTGTCAATCTTCAAAACTTCACATGTTCTTGGGCCAACAAATCCCCTCTTTTTGATGATGACAAACTCAGTGCTATTTACTTACTTGGATCCTGCAAGAACTCAGCTCAACCATCAAAACAAAGTGTAGAAAATTTACTCACCATCAAGGACCAGGTTAATTAGGTTATAAATATCACTTATTCAGAATGTGTGTAAAGCACAAATTGTTGATACCCAATTTTTCCCTATATATTTCTAATATACAAAATACTTTCAAAATAGCATGTCCAAATATTTTACTATTTTTTCCTTAATTTTTAAAGACTTTTTAATCAATTTATCGCCCTATTTTATCCGTAAAAACCCAATAATTATTTCCAAAATTATCATTTTTGGCGATTCATTTATTGGATTTTCATATTTATACTAAAATGTGGCTAATACAATTTTTTGCATATTTTTACAAGGTCATTTAGTATTTTTAAAGTTAAATTGTATGTAATTACAATATTAGCCTTTTTTAGGATTAATTACGTTTATATTCATAAAAATTAGGTCTGGTATTTTTAAATAGTTAATTATGTGCTATTATTCATTTTAGTACCCTTAATTTATTTCCAGAAATTATTTTACTATTTTTAAAACCAAACAGGGAAAAATGGCTATTTAAATGGTAGCCCCATTTGTATTTCAATTATAACCAAGTTCAAACCCCAATCCCAGCCCAATTTCGAATTAAAATACCCGACCCAAATCCTAAATCCGCCTACCCGACCAAAAGACCCACTAAATCCCGGTCGTTGATCTAAAAGATCAACAGTCCCCATAATTCCTTTCCTTTTTTAATCCAACAACCCCCCAAACCCTACCCATTCTCTCATTTCAGCCGCCCTTGAATTCCCTTCTCC
>NW_017670597.1:275714-383298 GCF_001879085.1 Nicotiana attenuata
GGTCTTGATACGTTAGACTTCCTTGTCACTACCTTGATGGCACCGGCGTGTGCCGTTTATGAAGGAGTCAGCCAGCATGGCAAATGAGTCTATCGGAGTTGGGGGGCCTAAGTTGTGGTACCACATCATGGCCCCCTTCGAGAGCGTTTCCCCGAACTTCTTCAGCAAGATGGACTCGATCTCGTCGTCTTTTATGTCGTTGCCCTTTACTGCGCACGTGTAGGCGGTCACGTGCTCGTTGGGGTCTGAGGTCCCGTTGTATTGTGGGAGTTCCTGCATTCTGAACTTCTTTGGAATGGGTTCCGGAGCCGCTTCCTCCGGGAACAACCGCTGCACGAACTTCCTCGAGTCTACGCCTTTCAGGACCGGGGGCGCGCCCGGGATTTGGTCGACCCTGGAGTTGTAAGTTTCGACCTTCTTGTCGTTGGCTGCTATCATTTTCTCGCCAGACTCGATCCTTCTGGTAAGATCCTCGAGCATTTTTACAATAGCAGGGTCGGCTATCGAACCGTTATTGCTCAATCTCTCCGATACCTGTTCCGCCGGGGGAGTTGTTCCCGGTGCTATGGTGCCGGGAGTTTTTGGGTGGCTTTGCAGCTGAGCGATAGCCAGCTGTTGTGCCTGCAACATTTCAAAAATAACATAAAGGCTAACTTCCCGTTCTTCCCGAGCTGGGGTTTTTTGGGCTTCCTGTTGGTCTCCTTGTTGTATGCTCCTATCGGTGCGTAAGGTTTTGTCGATCTGTTGTGCGTCGCGCGAGCCGGCGTCCACTAGAATCGGTCCAGGTGCGTTCTCGGGTTCCGTGGTGGCGTACCGACAATTGGAACAGCCACACCATTTTCTCCGTGATTTTCGAGGTCGTCGTTCTCAACTCTGTTTACTGAGCCAGACATATTAACCTGAAATCGAAGATCTTGGACAAGAAAAAGTGTGAAAGATAACTTGCGTTGTGTAACGAAACCTGCAAGAAAATAATCACTATTATTTTTAGCCCCACGGTGGGCGCCAAACTGTTTACCGTGAAAATGGTAATAGCAATTAAATTTGTTGATGGGACTCTAAAAATATGTGATCTATTTTTATGCTAGTTGTTAAGCAGTTGATACTATGTGTATGGAGTTTAAGGACGAAATGCGAGCTATAATCGAACCGATGAGTTAGCTTTTCAGGACCTCGAGCTGGTTGGTTTGGGGCCTCGAGGTTGATTCCCGGGCTCGGGCTCGAGCTATTAGGGGCAGTCGGGGAAGGGTTAACAGTCGTGATATAATTAAAGGAGGCTCTTTATGGCCAATGATAAGCAATAAATGAAGAACAAGTATGAAGATAGTAAACGAGAGCAACAATATTGAGAGAGTATGTTAGAGAGAAAAGAGAGAGAGTTATCATATATTTCGTGTAGAATAGTTGGAGCAACATCAGTTCATAACCTATAAAATGACAGGGATCCCCCTTTATATAGTAGGAGAAATCCTAATGTAGTACAAATGTATTAATTACAAAGGTATGGAGATGGGACAGCTAGATACCGCCATGATGCGGGCTCAGACTAGCCTGATGGGCTCTGTCAACTCTAGCCGCGTGCCTTGGGAACTCCCTATCTCTACCATAGACGGGGTCATCATTATCCCGAGGTCGAGCGTCGACGAACCTCGAGGGAGGAAACTCGACCGTAGCCTTGCAGCCTCGAGCTTTCGAGATGATCCTCTGAGGTGCCTCGATGACGAGGAATTGGACCTTTCGATTTTCACCGTATACAAGGCCATCCAGTCGAGGAAGCTACTTGGGAGACCGATCAGGAGATGCGGAGCAGTTATCCAAGGTTGAAATCTTTAGTTGAAAGAGTTGACCGGAGTTTAACTTTTGTGTAGACGACTCCGGAATGGAGTTTGATGGTTCCGATAGCTTCATATGGTGATTTTATACTTAGCGTATGTTCGGATATTGATTTGGAGGTCCGTAGGTTGGTTTGAGTCTTTTTGGCGAAAGTTGGAAAGTTGAAGTTTTGGAAGGTTGAGAGGTTTGACCGAGAGTTGACTTTGTTGATACCGAACTTGGATTTTAGTTCTGGGAGTTGCAATAGGTCCGTTATGTTATTTGGGACTATTGTGCAAAATTTGAGGTCATTCAAAGTTGATTTGTTATAGTTCGGCATTGGTTTTAGAAGTTGGAAGTTCATTAGTTTTATTAGGCTTGAATTGGGGTGAGATTCGTGATTTTGATATTGTTTGATGTGATTTGAAGCTTTGGCTGAGTTCGTATCATATTTTAGGACGTGTTTGTATGTTTGGATGGGGTTCCAGGGGCCTCGGTGTGATTCAGATTGAGATCAGATCGATATTTAGACTTAAGAATATGTTGAAGATTTTTGTTGCTGGTGCAATCTCACCTGCCAAGTTTGGATCGCAGGTGCGAAGTTGCAGGTGTGGTCCATTGTGTGCTTCTGCGAGGTAGGCTGGCTGGGGGAAGGAGTCGCAGATGCGAGATTGTTGTGCAGAAGCTGGTGCACTCCTACGAGTGATTGTCCGCAAAAGCGGAGTTTAGCTGGAGTTGGGCGAAGCGCAGGTGCGATGCTTTTCCGCGCATCTGCGAGCCTGTAGATGCGTTAATTTGAGTGCAAATGCAAGAATGAAGGGAGTCTTGGTAATCCGTAGACGCAGAAGGAGTGGTCGCAGAAGCGGTCCCGCAGGTGCGATGATGGGACCACAGGTATACATGGTTGGGATTTTAAGTAAATTCGCATATGCGGAAATTTTACCACAAAAGCGATGTCGCAGGCGCGACCTCTTGGACCGCAGGTGCGATTTTGCTGGGCAGAAAATATATGTGCAAGGATCTGGAACGTTTCTTATTTTTGGAGTTATGGAGTTCGGCTAAGGGCGATTTTTGGAGCATTTTCCACCATAATTGATGAGGTAAGTGAGGATTCATCTCTTTTATTGAATTGGCTACCTATCAATTATTGCACTTATTTTATGTGATTTCGAAGTGGAATTCGAGAGTGTGAGTACTTGGGGATATCACTGTGAATTCATTTGGCATGCATATATGATATGTAGGCATGGAGATGTAGCATTACTCATACTAGCTGTAATTGACATGTTCCTATCATTGTTGGGCTTTAATTGTTGAACTTGAAAGCATGTTTAAATTTCTTTACCATGAACGAGTTGATTATGATATTTCCTCTGAGTTGTTTATTGTTATTGCCATCATTATACATGTGTTGTCGTTATATTGGACTCTGACTGTCTTCTTCTGAGTCCGTCACTGCTTTCAACCCAAGGTTAGTTCTGTTACTTATTGAATACATGGGGTTGATTGTACTCATACTACACTCTGCACTTCGTGTGCAGATCAAGGTATATCTGGACGTGGTACCAGTGCTTGGAGACTTCAAGGTAGCTGTTGACGTCCGCAAACCTTGACTCTCTTTCCTTTTTATTTTCTTTAGTATTGTTCTATTACCCTGACGGTTGTACTAAGAATTTGGTTTATGTTTGATACTCAGTATTGCTCATGTACTCGTTGACACTAGATTTTGGGGTGGTTGTAGCAGTATTTCAGTTATTTGTATCAGATATTTATGAGATTTTCTTTGTTGAGTTGGTTAAAACACGTTTATTCAAATGTTTAACTGTTATGTGATTTCCGACCTGCCTAACAATAGGCGGCATCACGATGATTTGGGATTTTAGACCGTGACAATAAATTTTGTTTATATATAGTTTAGTGCTATGGTTTTTAGACTATATTAGATATTCACTTTAAATTTATATATTTCCATAGTACTTCAACTTCCTGTTACTTCTCATCCTTCAAAAACCACACCTTCAACAACAATATTTATAAATGTTAATTATATTTACTTTAGTGATATTATGTTTTGAATACATTAGAGTTTCATTGTACCCTTATACATTGTATTAAATAGTAGTTCAACTTCCTCCTCTATTATTATTTCCTTCTCTACACTTTGGTGCTTTGTTTGAAGCGATATATGCATTAAATATAGCTATAGCATTGTAATCATCAGTAAAAGACTTCTTCCCAGCAAAATTATAATGATTTCTTATTTCATGTGATTATATATAGATTATTGTTGTATTAGTATTATTATATTTTTCCTCCTCTACTGTTTTATAACATAGCTACGATATTGTAATCATCAGTAAAAGTTGTTTTCCCAGCAAAATTTTAATGCCTTCTTATTTTAATTTGATTATATATAGGTTCTTGCTATATTACTATTATTATAATTTTCCTTCTCTACTCTATTGTATTCTGTTTGCAGAGCGACATATGCATTTAACACAAAAGCAGAAGCCTAATGATCAAAAAAATACTTTTTTTCATTCAACAAACTTGCCTCTTTACTCCTTCGAAACTCATGCCTCTTACTCTTCCTCTTATTTTAAACCACACGTGTCTTTCTCTTCCTCTTATTTTTTCCATGCCCCAGTAAATTCCATCATTGTTCTAAATCGACTGGCTCTTATCACCTCCTTCCTCTTCTTACTTTCACCTCAGATAAATATCCCACTCTTTCTCTTCTTCCTCCCAAACCCTGATGTAAATCTCCTCTTTCTTAGTTTAAACTTTTGTCATTTTCTTTCACGCTTGGTGAGTGTATGATGTATCTGTGCATTCTAAACTTGCGGACATGAGAAAGAACAAGTTGTTTTAATTTCATATTACTTTTCTTCCTTCAAACTCACGCCTTCGACAATATTATAGTGACCAGGAAAAGACTTTTAATCCAGCAAAATTTTAAATCTTTCTTATTTTTGTTTGATTATATATATATTCTTGCTATATTAGTACTACTATTTGTCCCCCTCTGCTCCTCTGTGTGCTGCTTGAAGAGCGACATTTACATTTAACACATCAGCAAAGTGTAATGATTAAAGAATTCTCTTTTTCTCAGCAACATTGTAATTTAGGAAATCTATATTTTCAGTTTTCTCATATCTTGCCTTTTCTCCGACATGTAAGTGATATTTATCTTCCGTTAAAAGACACGTCTCTTTACTCTTTCAAAACTCACTCCTACTACTCTTCCTCTTATTTTAACATATGTCGCTTTCTTTTCCTCTTATTTCTTCGACTCCACAGTAAATCCTATCTTTCTTTCGTATTTCTTACCCCTTATTATCTCTTCCTCTTCTTCCTTGCATCTGCATAGATACATATCCTACACTTTCTCTTTTTGAGGCCACGCCTTTAACAATAATATCTATAAATGAGGTCACGCCTTCATCAACAATATCTATAAATATTGTTTATATGCTGTTTGGTAGTATGGATATTAAACTACATTACATTTTCATTCTATCTTTACATATTGGTATTGCATAGTACTTCTATTTCATGTTACTTATCTTTCTACAGAACTCATGTCTTCTGTCACGATCCAATTCCCACTATAAGTCGTCATGATGCCCAACGTCGCTATTAGGCAAGCCAACAGTGATTATCCATTTAATTGTTCATTTAATAATTTTAAAGTCATTTATTATTATTTAATAAAGAAACAATTAGTAGATGATCGTAGTAATGTAAAGAATAAACTAAACATAAAAGGGAAGTAGTAAATTTAATAATAAAAAAACATGAATATCTACTGGAGTTTTTCAAAACCCGGTGTCACAAGTGCACGAGCAACTAGTAGAATACAAAATCTTCTATACTACTGTCTGGAGTAAGATAGACAAAAAGATAAATACAACAAGGAAGAGACTCCAGGTGCTGCAGAACGGAGCATAGGAAGTAGCTCACTCCAGGTGCTGCAGAACGGAGCATAGGAAGTAGCTCACCACTAATTCTCGGGGTAGCGGAGGTACGCGCCTGACTGACTACCAGATGCACCTGCCTCAGATCCTGCATGATTACTGAAGAAGTGCAGCGTGAGCATATAAACAACATGTACCTAGTAAGTATCTAATCTAACCTCGAAGAAGTAGTGACGAGGGGTCGACATCAACACATACTAATTTCAATAAATAAAATATAAAAATCATAATTAGACATGAAATATAGTAACAATAGTGAGCTAGGAAATATGAATTTATAATTCTTAAACATAATATTGATTTAAAGTTTCCAACTATCACAGGCCAGTATTTAACACATAAGAACCACCAAGTAATTTTCTAGTCTCAGATCAAGAAGAAATATCAAGTATAATCGGACTCCGAGCAATATCACGCATGATTTATGCTGAGGTCGTACGACCTGATCCAGAATAGTGTGTACACCGCCGTGGGTCGACCAGCACGAACCATAAATTCATCTATTATACTGCCGAGACATTCAGCTCGATCCACGGGAATAGAGAATACTCTACAAACTCCGATTAACGACTACTACATAAGGATAATACGCAAGAAGGCATAAATTCAGCTAACAATCAAGTATTCCGCCAAACTCAAAGTAATGAAGCTCAGTCTTTATCAATCCATTATCGAATTTCAATTATAAACTAGGTAATTAAACTAACAAGTTGGGTGCAAATAATATAAATAATACATGGTAGAGCCCTAAAACTACCTGGACGTAAGTATGATTTTAGCTATGTACGGACTCTCGTCACATTGTGCACACGTAGCATCCACAATTATTAGCAAATAATTATTTACAACACCTACGGGGATAATTTCCTTTTACAAGGATAGGCAAGAGACTTACCTCGTTTTCAAGTCCTTTTCCTTGTCACAATTCATAATAAAAGCCTCAAATCAGTGCCATGCAATCCGAAACTAGAAAAATATTGTAAAAACTAATCAATATATGCTCAAAAGTTCATAATTTAACTATTAGAGTAATTACCCAACCCAAATTGAAAGATTCCAAAAATTCGACCTAGGGCCCACATGCTCGGATTTCGAAAATATTTGTAAGTAAATGTTACGCATAACTTCACGAACACAAATATATAATTTCTACCCAATTCCATTATTATTTTTGTGGTATAGTCCCATTTTTATCAAAACCTAGGTTTTTCAACAAACTCCTAAAATTTCAGCATTTTACACGTTAAAATCTACCCATAATCTATGTATTTAACTTACATTAGGTAGAAATTACTCCCATATAATGCTTGATGAAAACCCCTCTCCAAGAAGCTCCAAACTCGGACCACACAAATGAGAAATGGGAAAATAAGCCAAAGTCCGTCTTTAAATCAAGACATTGCCCGGTTGACCCTTCTTCTCGAACGTGGAAGAAGTCTCGCGATCGCGAAGGCTTGCCCTGCCTGAGCATCGCGAACGCGAGATGTAATCGTGTTGACCCCTCTCAGTCCCCTTTTCCTCTATGTGAACGCGGGCTCTCTCACGCGAACGCGAAGACCACAGGTCCCAGACCTTTGCAAACGCGGACTGGGGATCGTGAATGCGAAGAGTAAATACCAGTACCCAAATCTCTTCTCTGCGAACGTGACTCCACCTACGCGTTCGGGAAGAGGAAACCAGAACCAGCAATGACAAAATTTCAGACTTGGCTCTGGGTGGTCCGAAATCCACCCGAGCCACTCGTAATCCCTTCCAAGTGCACCAACAAGTCCATGTAATTAATACGGACCTGCTCGAACCCTCGGAACACATAAAACAACATTGAAACTAAGAATCGCACCCCAATACCAAATTGAATCAACTTATGAACTTCAAACTTTTCAACTAGCTCCGAACGCATCGAATCTTACTTAGAGAACTCGGAATGGAACCAAATTTTGCGTACAAGTCATAAATTACCACACAGACCTATTCCTGGGCTTGAAATCCTAAATGGACCTCGATAACACCGAAGTCTACTTCAAACCAAATTTAAAGAACTTGAAAACATTCAATGCACAAACTTTCAACATTAAGCGCCGAAACGCTCCCGGATAACCCGAAACTAGATTCGAACATACAGCCAAGTCCAAAATCATCATACGAACCTATTAGAACCCTCAAATCCTGGTTTTGAGGTTGTTTACTCAAAATGTTGACTCACATCAACTTGTCCATCTTAGGCCACTAATAAGGAACCAAGTGTTCTGATTTAAACCCGAACCCTTCCAAATCCAAACCAACCATCCCCTCAAGTCATAAAACAGTAAACGAACATACGAGGAGTCTTAATTAGGGGAACAAGGATCTATAAAGCAAAATAACTGGTCGGGTCGTTACATTCTCCATCTCTTAAACAAACGTTCGTCCTCGAACGGGTCTAGAATCATAACTGCAGTGCCGAATAAGTGTGGATATCTGCTCCGCAAGCCCTTCTTGATCTCCCAAGTCGCCTCCTCGACTGGTTGACCCATCCACTGAACCTTTACTACAGAAATCTTCTTGGACCTCAACTGGCGAACGTGCCTGTCAACAATGGCAACTGGCTCCTTCTCATAACCCAGGTTCTCATCTAGCTCAATCGTGCTGTAGTCTAACACATGCGACCTATTGTCATGATACTTCCAGAGCATAGACACGTGCAAAACCGGATGAACTCCCGATAGACTGGGAGGCAAGGCAAGCTCATAAGCCACCTCCCCAACTCTCCTCAATACCTCAAAGGGACCTATGAACCTTGGGCTCAACTTGCCTTTCTTCCCAAACCCCATGATCCCCTTCATCGGCGAGACGTTCAAGAGAACCTTCTCGCCTACCATGAATGATAAATCACGCTCCTTCTGATTCACGTAATTCTTCTGTTTGGACTAGCTGAATCAGCTATACCTTTTCCAAGGCATCCTTCACCAAATCAGTACCATATAACTTAGAGGTTGTTTGGATTGGCTTATAAAAAGTAGCTTTTAAGCTAAAAGCCAAAAGCCATAAGTTGGTAATACCCAACTTTTGGCTTTTGGCTTATTTTTGTACTTTTTATGCCTAAAAGTAAGTGCTTTTAAGCACTTTTTATCATTGCCAAACACCACACAAACTAAAAAGGTGCTTAAAAGCCAATAAGCATTTAAAATAAGCCCATCCAAACACCCTCTTAGCCTCGTCAGGCTTGAACCATCCAATGAGTGAACGATATCGCCGACCATACATAGCCTCAAATGGAGCCACCTCGATGCTGGACTGATAACTGTTGTTGTAAGCAAACTCGGCCAAGGGCAAGAATCGATCCTACTGCCCTCCGAGATCAATCACATATGCTTTGAGCATATCCTTCTAGATCTTAAACATCCGCTCAGATTGCCCGTCGGTCTGCGTATCAAAAGGCTGTGCTGAGCTCCACCTGGAGAAAGGTTGTTATGAGTGTGGCAGAACTAGGCACATAATGAGAGATTGTCTCAAACTCAAGAGAGGTGGATTTCATCAGAACACTCAGGCTATGGGCTCCATTCCATTTGCTACTCCACCTGCACAGCCAGTTAGGGGTGGAGGACAGGCGGGTAGAGGGCGCCCTAGGTGGGGAGGCTCGACCCGTTGATGTGCTTTCCGTAGTATGGCTGAGGCTGCTGCACTAGATTGTCATGAACCGGAATTCCCACCTTCATGACCATGATGGCGCCTAATATTTCACTTGCTAGGCAAGCCAACGTTAGAACAACTCATTCATTATTAAACAGTTTAGATTAAAATAAGAGAAAGAACTAAAGTAAAATGCGGAAGCTAAAGATAACCAAATGACTGCTAACAATCCCTGAACCCGGTGCCAGAAGTGCACGAGCTACTAGGATAGTACATACAAGGGTCTAAAACAACATAAAGCTGTCTGAAAAGAAGGTACATAGCTAAACAAAAAAAGAGAAGGGGACTCCAGGGCTGCGTGCGCTGAGCAGCTGTTCCTCAAGTCTCCGCACGCTGTCCAATCTGAGCTCACTAATAGCCACCGCTGGACCGACTCCAAAATTTGAACAAGAAGTGCAGAGTGTAGTATGAGTACAACCGACCCCATGTACTCTCTAAGTGCCGAGCCTAACCTCGACGAAGTAGTGACGAGGCTAAGGCAGGTCAGCTACACTACAACCTGTATGCAATATATAATGAAGACAGAAATGGAAATACAGAATGAAATAAGACAGCCAACTAAAAATAGTAGTTACAGTCTCAAGAAATAAGCCCGTGTCATACAAAATTACGAATCCTTAGAGTTCCAAATGAAAACACCGAAAACCAATACAGCTCAAGGAGTGACACATAGGTTGTTGCGGCGCACAACCCGATCCCACCATACAACACAGAATCCTCCCTTATTTCACCGTAATAACATCAAGAACAGTAACTAATATATATGTTGTGGCGCGCAACCCGATCCCACCATATATCAATATCAGTATCATAATTCACCCTTATTTCACCATATCAATCCACCCTTATTCCACCTGTTGCGGCGTGCAACCCGATCCTACCGTACAATATAAATTCACCCATATTCCACCATATCAATCCACCCTTATTTCACCTGTTGTGGCGTGCAACCCAATCCCACCATATATCAGTACCAAATACACAATGTGCACTGTCAAATTAACAATTCAAACCACGAAAACATTTACGATCAATAAATACCAAACTGAACCAAAAAGGAAACCTTGTAGAACATAGGAATCTACATAAGTAATAATACACAGTGAGGCCAGTCCAATAATTGACAATTAGAAGGTGCACGTAAGTCAGTTTAAGCAAATAGCAGGGAATCATAAAACTATGAAGTGATCTAACATCATTAACAAGAGAGGACATTGATTAATAGGTAGCAAATAAGCATGGAAAACATTTAGGGAATATAATCTTTAAGACATGGAAGGAGATAATTAAAGAATAGCGGAAATCAGGGAAAACAAGTAATTTGGCGGCGTATAAGCACTCGTCACCTCTCATATACGCCGCTCACATAAATTTCATATAGCACATAGTCCGAGGGTTCCTATTTCCCTCAAGTTAAGGTTTGACTCAACACTTACCTCGCACCAAAGACCACTCAAAGCTCAACAACAGCTTTAACATTCAAACAAGCCTCCGAACCAATAACATCTAGCAAATTACCTTCCAACCAATTCAAAATAAGCCTTAGAAATCACCCACGATTGCAAAAGATTCAATTTAAATCACTACTCCCTGGTCCGCTTGGCCCAAACTCGAAATTCGGAGCAAAGGCCGATTATCCATTCACCCTCGAGCCCGGTTGTGTACTTTGTTTCGGAATCCGATCTCAATTTGAGGTCTAAATCCTAATTTTACAAAAATCCCTAATTCTACCCAAACCCCCAATTTCCACCATGAAAACACCAGATTTTAGGTTGAAATCTTAGGAAATGTAATGAAAGATTGAAAGAAAATAGATTAAAATCACTTACCAATGATTTGGGGAAGAAAGGGTCTTGGGAAAATTGCCTCTAGATTTTTCTTGTTTTGAAAATTTGAAGAATGGAAGAAAATCCCGTTTTTCAGCTTTTAGACCAGTTGCAGGTGTCGCAATTGCGACCTGGGGTTCGCAATTGCGAATCCCGAAAATGCGAGTTTTTTTTGGCAAATGAGAAGTCTCACAATTCCTGCTATCATCTCAATTGCGAACAGTGGCCTCCTCGCAATTGCGACCAAATGATCATAAATGCAAACTCAGTGTTGACCCAACCTCTTTGCAAATATGAAGGATTTTTCGCAAATGCGAACCTAACAGAGGTCACAAATGCAAAGCCTGACCCCGCAATTGCGAGGTCTGAGGCCTGCACCAGAATTGAAGCACACCAGCAATGTTTCTAAGTCCAATTCTAAGTCCAAATTCACTCTATAGCCTATCCGAAACTCACCCGAGCCCTAGGGGCTCCAAACCAAACATTCACACAAGTCAAAAAACATCATGCAAACTTGCTCGTGCGATCAAATCGCCAAAATAACACCTAGAACTACGAATTGAACACCAAATCAAATGAAATTTTCAAAAGACTTTGGAACTTCTATTTTCACAACCGGACGTCCGAATCACGTCAAACCAACTCCGTTTCTCATCAAATTTGGCAGATAAGTCATAAATATAGTAATAGACCTTTATCGGGTTACGGAACCAAAATACAGACCCGATATCGATAAAGTCAAACATTGACAAAACTTTTAGATTCATTAAGCCTTTAAACTTTCAAATTTCAAAAAAAAGCAATAACTCGAGCTAGGGACCTTCGAATTCGATTCCCGGCACATGCCCAAGTCCAAAATCACGATACAGACTCACCGAGACCGTCGAAACACGGATCCAGGTCCGTTTGCTCAAAATGTTGACCGAAGTCAACTCAAATGGATTTTTGAAGCAAAATTTCATATTTTATCAGTTTTTAACATAAAGGCTTTTCGGGAAAACATCTAGATTGTGCACGCAAATTGAGGAAGGATAAAATAAGGTATTTGAGGCTTCGAAACGCAAAATTAAATTCTAAAACATAAGATAACCTGTCGGATCATCACATTCTCCACCTCTAAAACAACCATTCGTCCTCGAACGGACATAGAAAAGTACCTGGACTGGTGAAAAAGTGTGGATATCTACTCCACATGTCCGATTCGAACTCCCAAGTAGCTACCTCAATGGTCTGACCTCTCCGCTGCACTCGAACTGAAGGATAACTCTTTGACCTCAACTGACGAACCTGCCGGGCTAGAATAGCCACCGACTCCTCCTTATATATCAAATCCTTGTCCAACTAAATGGAGCTGAAATCTAGCACATGGGACGGATCACCGTGATACTTCCAGAGCATGGACACATGGAATACTGGATTAACTGCTGATAAACTAGGTGGTAATGCGAGCTTGTAAGCCACCTCACCCATTCTCTGAAGAATCTCAAAAGGTCCGATATACCTAGGGCTCAACTTTCCCTTCTTTCCGAACCTCATCACACCCTTCATGGGTGAAACCCGCTCTCTGACCATGAACACAACATCACGAACTCTATGGTTGGCGTAACTTTTTTGCCTGGACTGAGCTGTGCGATGTCGATCGTGAACGATCTTGACCTTATCCAAGGTATCCTATACCAAATCTATACCCAATAACCGAGCCTCCCCCGACTCAAACCATCTAACTGGCGGACGACATCGCCTCCCGTATGGTGCCTCATAGGGAGCAATCAGAATGCTCGACTGGTAGCTGTTGTCGTAGACAAACTTCGCAAGTGGCAAGAACTGATCCCAAGAACCTCTGAAGTCTATAAAACAAGCACGAAGCATATCTTCTAATATCTGAATAGTGCGCTCGAACTGTCCGTCTGTCTGGGGATGAAATGTTTTGCTCAACTCGACTTGTGTGCCTAAATCACGATGTACTACCCTTTAGAAATGCGAGTTGAACTGCGTACGTCGATCATAAATGATAGACACGGGCACACCGTGAAGACGGTTGATCTCGCGGATGTAAATCTCAGCCAACCGCTCTGAAGAATAGGTAACTACTACATTAATGAAATGCGCTGACTTGGTCAGCCTGTCCACAATGACACAAACTGCATCGAACTTCCTTTGAGTTCGTGGGTGTCCAACAACGAAATCCATAGTGATGCGCTCCCACTTCCACTCAAGAATCTCTAACTTATGAAGCAAACCACCAGGTCTCTGATACTCATACTTTACTTGCCGACAGTTTAGACACCGAGCTACATATGCAACTATATCATTCTTCATCCTCCTCCACCAATAATGCTGCTACAAGTCCTGATACATCTTGGAGGCACCTGGATGAATAGAATACTTGGAACTGTGGGCCTCCTCAAGAATCAACTCACGAAGTCCATCTACATTAGGCACACAAACACGACCCAACATCCTCAAAACTCCATCATCTCCAACAGTAACCTGCTTGGCATCACCGTGTCGCACCGTGTCCCTAAGGAAAAGCAAATGAGGGTCAATATACTGCCTCTCCCTGATGCGCTCAAACAAGGAAGACCGAGCGACTATACAAGCTAGAACACAACTGGGCTCAGAAACATCCATCCTTACGAACTGATTGTCCAAAGCTTGAACATCTAATGCAAGCGGCCTCTCACCGACTAGAATGTACGCAAGGATGCCCATACTCACTGACTTTCTACTCAAGGCATCGACCACCATATTGGCCTTCCCGAGATGATACAAGATGGTGATATCATAGTCTTTCAATAGCTCCAACCACCTCCTCTGCCTCAAATTGAGCTCCTTTTGTTTGAACAAATACTGCAAGCTCCGATGATCCGTGAATACCTCACATGACATGGCGTAAAAATAGTGCCTTCAAATCTTCAGTGCATGAACAATGGTTGCGAACTCTAAGTTACGAATAGGGTAATTCTTCTCGTGAACCTTTAGCTGCCGCGACGCATATGCAATCACCTTGCCATACTGCATCAATACTGCACCAAGTCCAATACGAGATTCATCACCATATACCGTATAAGATCTAGAACCTGTGGGTAACACCAACACCAGCGCCGTAGTCAAAGTAGTCTTAAGATTCTGAAAGCTCGCCTCACACTCGTCTGACCATCTGAACAGGGCACCTTTCTGGGTCAACCTGGTCAACGGGGCTGCTATAGATCTAAACCCCTCCAAAAAACGAAGGTAATAACCCGCCAAACCCTAGAAACTCCGGATCTCCGTAGCTGAAGTGGGTCTAGGACAGTTCTGAACTACCTCAATCTTCTTAGGATCCACCTGAATGCTCTCTGCTGATATAACGTGCCCCAAGAAAGCGACTGAGCCCAACCAAAACTCGCGTTTTGAAAACTTAGCATATAACTGGCCGTCTCTCAGAGTCTAAAGTACGATCCGAAGATGCTGATCATGCTCCTCTCGGCTACGGGAGAAGATCAAGATATCATCAATAAACACTATCACAAAGGAATCCAAATAGGGTTTGAACACCCGGTTCATCAAATCCATAAATGCTGCTGGGGCATTTATCAGCCCAAATGAGATCACTAGACACTCATAATGCCCATATCGAGTCCGAAAAGCTTTAGGGACATCAGATGCCCTAATCCTCAACTGATGGTAGCCAGACCCTAAATCAATCTTTGAAAACACCTTGGAACCCTGAAGCTGATCAAATAAATCATCAATCCTCGGCAATGGATACTTGTTCTTGATGGTGACTTTGTTCAACTGTCGATAGTCTATGCACATCCCCATCTATCAATCCTTCTTATGCACAAATAACACATGCACACCCCAGGGCGAGACACTAGGTCTAATGAAGCCCTTATCAAGCAAATATTGCAACTGCTCTTTCAATTCTTTCAACTATGGCGGGGCTATGCGGTATGGCGGAATAGAAATGGACTGAGTGTTCGGAGCCAAATCAATACAAAAGTTAATATCTCTGTCGGGTGGCATCCCCGGCAGGTCTGCAGAAAACACCTCTGGAAACTCACGAACAACTGGTACTGAATCCATGGAAGGAACCTCTGCACTGGAATCGCGGACATATGCCAAATAAGCTAGACACCCCTTCTCGACCATATGCCGAGCCTTTACATAAGAGATAACCTTGCTGGTAGAATAGCCAGGAGTTCTTCTCCACTCTAATCGAGGCAACCCCGGCAAGGCTAAGGTCACCATCTTGGCGTGACAATCCAATATAGCATGATAAGGTGACAACCAATCCATACCCAAAATGACATTAAAATCAACAATATCGAGAAGTAGAAGATCTATGCTAGTCTCAAGGCTCCCAATAGTAACCACACACGAACGATAGACACGATCTATAATAATAGAATCTCCCATATGTGTGGACATATACACAGAAGCACTCAAAGAATCATGAGGCACAACCAAATATGAAGAAAAATAGGATGACGCGTAGGAATAAAAAGAGCCCGGATCAAATAGAACTGAAGCATCTCTATGGCAAACTGAAACAGTACCTGTGATAACAACGTCTGATGACTCAGCCTCAGGCCTGGCTGGAAAAGCATAACATCGGGGCTGGGCCCCACCACTCTGAACCATATCCCTAGGATGACCTCTAGCTGGCTGGCCTCCACCTCTAGCAGTCTGACCTCCACCTCTAGCGGCCTGACCTCTACCTCTAACGGCCTGACCTCCACCACTGGCTGCCTGGCCCCTGCCTCTAGCTGGCTGAGCGGGCGGTGGTGCAACCATGCTAGAATCATGGCACAAGAACTCTGCTGTGGCGTGCCGCCTAATAGTCTCGGACAGGTCCTCCTGATATGCCCAAAACCACCACACTCAAAACATCCATCCTGGTGCTGTGGCTGCTGAAACTGAGACTGACCCGAACGGGCCGGATAACCACAGTGATAACTCTAAATAGGAGGTGCACTGATAGGAGTTGGCGATGCACTGTAGGCTGGCTGCCCATAATGAGGCACATAAGGACCACGACTCCTTGAAGCACTTTGGGATGCCTGAAGCGCTTACTGATATGGCGTGGGAGGATGTCCCCAACCAAAAGTACCCCAGCCTCCAGATGAGGCACCACTAAAACCACCGGAATGATGAGGCCTCTTATCAGACCCTTGCCCTCTCTCCTGTAAAAGAACATCCTTGATTCGCTTGGCGATATTAGCAGCCGTCTGAAAGGAAATCTCAGCCCCAGTCTCCTTGGCCCTCTGAAGCTTGATAGGGTGAGGAAGTCCCTCAATAAACCTCCTCCTCTCTCTCTCTCTCTCTCTCTATCTCTTTTGGTAGCAAGTAAAAGAATAGCATGATAGGCTAGATCCACAAAATGGGTCTCATACTGGGTGATTGACATACTGCCTTGCTGGAGACGCTCAAGCTGCCTGCGGTAACATTCTCTTAGTATGATAGGGAGGAACTTCTCAAGAAATAGCTGAGAGAATTGATCCCAAGTAAGAGCAGGTGACCCAGCTGGTCTGGTAGATGCATAATCCTTCAACCATCTCTTGGCGGAACCCGTCATCATAAACATAGAAAAATCGACCCCATTGGTCTCAACTATACCCATGTTCCGCAGCACCTCATGGCAGCGTTCAAGATAATTATGTGGGTCCTTAGAAGGTGCTCCACTGAAGTGATCTGGGAAGAGCTTGGTAAACGTTTCCAATCTCAATAAGCCCTCAAAAGACATAATGTCCATCACCGGCCTGTGCCGCAACGACTGGTTGAACTACCCCAACTGGCGGGGCTACTGGAGTCTGATACTGGGGAGCCATCTGCTCCGGAGTGTGAGTAGCAGGAGTCTGTGCTCCTCCCCAGCCTGAGAGGCGACTGGTGTTGTAGGAAATGTACCGTCCTGGGCCACACTCTCCATAAGGCCCACCAAACGGACCAAAGCATCCTGAAGCACTGGGATGGCCGATGAACCCCTTCGGGACTTGAGCTGGTCCAACAGGTAGAGTCTGAGCTGGAACCTCCTCATCAAAATCTACATGAAGCTTTACTGCGGGTGCTGTTGCTCGAGCTCTAGGCTAAGCCCTGCCCCTGCCTCGGCCTCTAGCGTGACCTCGGCCTCGACCTCTGGTGCGACCTTGGCCTCGACCTCTGCCCCTCGTAGGAGTTGGTGCTGGGGGCTCCGGCTGCTGTCCAGTTGAAGATGCGGTACGTGTTCTCGCCATCTGCGAGAGAACAAAATAGTAGGGTTCAATCAGCAATGATAGAATAAAATCGCATGACAGAGAAGAATAAAAGTGAAATTGTTCCTAACTCCATAGCCTCTGGAAGATAAGTACAAACGTCTCCGCCGATCCTCCAGACTCTACTAAGTTTGCTCGTGACTCGTGAGACCTATGTAACCTAGTGCTTTGATACCAACTTGTCATGACCTGGAATTCCCACCTTGGGGCCCGTGATGGCGCCTAATATCTCACTTTCTAGGCAAGCCAACGTTAGAACAACTCATTCATTTTTCAACAGTTAAGATTAAATAAAGAGAAAGAACTGAAATATGTGTAGAAATTAAAAGTAAAATGCGGAAGCTAAAGATAACCAAACGTCTGCTAACAATGCGTGAACCCGATATCACAAGTGCACAAGCTACTAGAATAGTACATACAAGGGTTTGAAATAATATAAAGCTGTCTGAAAATAAGGTACATAGCTAAATTAAAAAAAAGAGAAGGGGACTCCAAGGCTGTGGGCACCGAGAAAGTACAGCTTAAGTCTCCGCACGCTGTCCAATCCGAGCTCACTAATAGCCGCCACTAGGACCGATTCCAAAATCTGCACAAGAAGTGCAGAGTGTAGTATGACTACAACCGACCCCATGTACTCTGTAAGTGCCGAGCCTAACCTCGACGAAGTAGTGATGAGGCTAAGGCGGGTCACCTACACTACAACCTGTACGCAGTATATAATGAAGATAGAAATGGAAATACGGAATGAAATAAGACATCCAACTAAAAATAATAGTTACAGTCTCAAGAAATAAGCCAATGGCGTTCAGAATTACCAATCCTTAGAGTTCCAAATGAAAACATCGAATACCAATACAGCTCAAGGAGTAAGACACATAGGTTGTTGTGGCGTGCAACCCGATCTCATCGTACAACACAGAATCCTCCCTTATTTTACCGTAATAACATCAACAACAATAAATAATACATAAGTTGCAGCGCGCAACCCGATCCCACCATATATCAATATCAGTATCATAATTCACCCTTATTTCACCATATCAATCCACCCTTATTCCACCTATTTCGGTGTGCAACCCGATCCCACCGTACAGTACAAATTCACCCATATTCCACCATATTAATCCACCCTTATTTCACTTGTTGCGGCGTGCAACCCGATCCCACCATATTAGTACCAAATACTCAATGTGCATAGTCAAATTAACAATTCAAACCACGAAAACCTTTACGATCAATAAATACCAAACTGAACCAAAAAGGAAACCTTGTGCAACATAGGAATCTACATAAGTAAAACTACACAGAGGCCAGTCCAGTAATTGACAATTGGAAGGTGCAAGCAAGTCAGTTTATACAAATAGCAGGGAATCATGAAACTATGAAGAGATCTAACATCATTAACAGGAGAGGACATTGATTAACAGGTAGGAAATAAGCATGGAAAGCATTTAGGGCATATAACCTTTAAGACACGGAAGGAGATAATTTAGGAATAGCGTAAATCAGGAAAAACAAGTAATTCGGCAGCGTATAAGCACTCGTCACCTTGCATATACGCCGCTATCACATAGCACATAGTCCGAGGGTTCCTATTTTCCTCAAGTAAAGGTTAGAGTCAACACTTACTTTGCTCCAAAGACCACTCAAATCTCAACCACAGCTTTGCCTTTCAAACAAACCTCCGAACCAACAACATCTAGCAAATTACCAACCAAACAATTCAAAATAAGCCTTAGAAATCACCCACGATTGCAAAAGATTCAATTTAGGTCACTATTGAAAAAGTCAATAAAAGTCAACTCCCATGCCCGCTTGGACCAAATCCAAAATTTTGACCAAAACCCGATTACCTATTCACCCCTAGCCCGATTATGTAATTTGTTTTGGAATCCGACCTCAATTTGAGGTCTAAATCCCTATTTTACAAAAAACCCTAATTCTACCCAAACCCCCAATTTCCACCATGAAACACTAAATTTTAGGTTGAAATCTTAGAAAATGCAATGAAGATTGAAAAAAATAGATTAGAATAACTTATCAGAAGAAGGGTTCTTGGGAAAATCGCCTCTAGGTTTTTCTTGTTTTGAAAAATTGATGAATTGGAGAAAATCCCAATATTTTGCTATTAGACTAGTTGTAGGTGTCACAAATGCAAAGTCTCACAATTCCTGCTATCATCGCAATTGCGATGACTTGTTCGCGATTGAGAACAATGGGCTCCTCGCAATTGCGACTAAATGATCGCACATGCAAACTCGGTGCTGACCCAACCCTCTTCGCAAATACGAAGGATTTGTCACAAATGCGAACTTGACAGAGGTCGCAAATGCGAAGCCTGACCTCGCAATTGCGAGGTCGGAGGCCTACACCAGAACTGAAGCACACCAACGATGTTTCTAAGTCCAAATTCACTCCGTAGCCTATCCGAAACTCACCCAAGCCCTCAAGGCTCCAAACCAAATATTCACATAAGTCCAAAAAATCATACGAACTTGCTCGCGTGATCAAACCGCCAAAATAACACCTAGAACTATGAATTAAACACCAAATCAAATGAAATTTTCAAGAAAACTTTAAAACTTCTATTTTCACAACCGGACGTCCGAATCACGTCAAACCAACTCTGTTTCTCACCAAATTTGACAGAAAAGTCATAAATATAGTAATGGACCTATACCGGGTTTTGGAACCAAAATACGGACCCAATATCAATAATGTCAAACATTGGTAAAACTTTTAGATTCATTATGCCTTTAAACTTTCAAATTTCAACAAAAAGCAATAACTCGAGCTAGGGACTTCCGAATTCAATTCCGGGCATATGCCCAAGTCCCAAATCACGATACGGAACCACTGGGACTGTTTAAGTTGAAACACGGATCCGGGTTCGTTTGCTTAAAATATTGACCGAAGTCAACTCAAATGGTTTATTGAAGAATTTTTTTTAATATTTTATCAGTTTTTTAGCATAAAAGCTTTTCAGAAAAATATTCACACTGCACACACAAATTGAGGAAGGCTAAAATAAGGTATTTATGGCTTCAAAAAAAAAGAATTAGGTTTTAAAACATAAGATGATCTATCGGATCATCACATAGATTGTGTCGTTACAAGTACAATTTCAATTTGTCATAGAGGAGCATCAGTCATATCTTGATCTAGTTTTATTTATCAGTGCGAGTCCTCCTATCTTGCTTCATATATGGGTGTGTTTCATGATTCTTGTACTGTACTTATGTGTTTACCTTTAATGAAAGATTCTACAGTGGTAACCCGTGTATATCATTTTGTTTTGTTCACTATTGAGAGCTATGAGACTAGAAGGGACTTTTCGATACTCATTACAGTAGGTTTTGATGTGATTTCTGGACGGTTTGGTTACCATTTGTGATTTAGGTGCTCTACTAGTGTGTGAAGTTCATTACATGTTATGATTTTGTTCGCAAAATTGAATTAATGGAAGGTTCAGTTGGTATGATATGTATTCTACTTGTGATTCAGAGTTCAGAATGGGATCCTCGCATTTCTTTTGTGGTTTGATATGTTTGAACTGGGCTACGTGCCGTGGTGAAGTTATATTAGGATGAGATCCTTGTGATTAGTTCGTATGATTTGATTCTCCCTTGTGGAATGGATCCGTAGTATGCTACTAATAGGGAGTTGTACCTAGCTGACGTGTTTGATAGTTTTCTCATGTGTTTCTCTTTCCATATTCAACCATATTCGTATCGTGCTTATTGGGTTTAGCTTGCGAGGTATGTGTCCAGGTGGCGTTAGGGGTGACTTGTTGATCTGGGTGAATGGTTATGGGATCTTCTTTTTTCTTACAGTGTCGTAAGTTTTATGAAGGTTTTAACGAGATTATTTACCGGTGATGGATTTGGTTATGGGCAGCTATCATGGTCAAAGTTTTTGTTATGGGCATATGTGTGATGTGTTACATTGTGGGGTTATAACTTGTGGGTGTATGCATGAGCTATGGAAGATGGTTGAGGTTAATACAGTGTGTATATGTTGGAATCAGGTCTTCGGGGAATGATCAAATGGTGAAAATTTTGGTTTTAATGCTTAACAGTGTGGGTGGAAGGAATAATCTTCAGTTGAGATGGTGTTATCGGGCTTATGTGAATTGGGGTGACGTGGGATCACCCACGAGTATATGTATGGTGA
Source organism: Nicotiana attenuata (assembly GCF_001879085.1). NCBI lineage: Eukaryota > Viridiplantae > Streptophyta > Magnoliopsida > Solanales > Solanaceae > Nicotiana > Nicotiana attenuata. The sequence goes on from NW_017670597.1 coordinate 297,405, forward strand.
GTTCATTTAGTGATTTCGTGGCTTCGGATCGGTTCTTGGCACGTTCAAGGACGGACGTTTATTTAAGAGCGGGAGAATATAACGACCCGACTGATCATTTTGAGAATTAGCGTTTTAGTTGGTGGCTTAATGTCTCGAGTATCTTCGTATTTGTATCATGACTTGCGTATGTGGCCAGATTTAGTTTTCGAATGATTCGGGATTATTTTGGAAGAATGATTCTTGTTTTAGAAGCTTAAATGTCAAGAGTTGATCGTAGTTTGACTTTTGTGTAGACGACTCAGGAATGGTATTTTGATGATTCCAATAGCTTTATATGTGATTTTTGGACTTGGGCATATGCATGGATTTGTATTTGGATGTTTCTAGAAGGTTTCAACACTATTTGGCAAAAGTTCGCAAGTTGAAAGTTTGGAAAGTTCATAGGTTTGACCAGGAGTTGAATTCGATATTATCGGGTTCAGATTATTTTTCTTAGAGTTGAAATAGGTTCGATATGTCAGTTTGAACTTATATGCAAAATTTGGGTTCATTCCGGATTGGTTAGGCTTGAATCGGACGCTTGGTTCGAAGTTTAAAGTTTATGAACTTAAGTGATTGATCTTGATCGATGATTCGTGGTTTTGATATTGTTCTATGGGATTTAAGGCTTCGAGTAGGTCTGTATTATATTTTGCGACTTATTGGTATGTTCGGACGAGGTCCCGAGGGGCTCGGGTGAGTTTCAGATAGGTTTGGGTTGTGTTGCGCTTGTTTTTGATGTTTCGACGTCGTTTCTTCAAGCATAAATGGTACATATTAAGCAAATGATCTCCAATTTATGTTTTGATTGAATCGTTAGATCCATATCGTAAGTAAGGAGCCATAGCAAAAAGAATTATCGAATTTGGACATTGTATGAGGGAGTTATGCCCATTTTAGTGTCGGAGAAGAGAGCTGGTGCTGGTGCTTCGCAGATGCGAAGTTGGGTCCGCATCTGCGACCCCACAGGTTTGGAAAATGGTCTGCAAAAGCAGAAATGACAGTTGGAAATGCGCAGGTGCTGCTTTTTGGGCGCAAAAGCAGAGATACCTATGTATAAAAAATTCAGACTACGTTCTTTTGGTATTTTGAGTATATCATGAGTTCTAGAGCTCCGATTGAGGTGATTTTTGTGGTGTTCTTCTCGTATTTTCATGGGGATAGGTATAATCTCAAGTTTTGTATTTTAAGATGATTCTAGTAGTTCATTCGTGAACTAATCCATATTTTGATTGGAGAATTGGGGTTTTGATCAAAAGCTTTTCTAAAGAGAATAATTGGGTTTTGAGCATTGATTCGGAGTTGGAATTAGATGAAATTAGTATGGTTGGACTCGTAATTGAATGTGTTGTCGAAATTTGTGAGTTTAAACGAGTTTCGAGGTACGTGCTCGGGGTTGACTTTTTGGGTTGACCTTTTAGTTATCATTAAAGATCGAAACTTATGTTACATCCTGCATTTTTCGTACGTTAAAGTTTCATCTTCAGTTAATTGACGTAGACACGGGGATGAGGTTTTTTTGAGATTATAAGCATTTATGCTATTTATATCAAGCAATAAGTAAGTGTCATGAAAGAAAAAGGGTAAACGAATCAAAGAAAATGAGTTTCGTTGAAGGTTGTCGATTTGGGATAAAATACGGTCCGAGCGATAAAACCCGATATTTATGAACTAGTTCCATACAAGGTAATACATGACCATGATAGTAAGGTGTACAAGGTATGCTAAAAGTGAGTAGTATTTTAAGTATGTTGAGATAATTCTTAATTATGTGGGAAATTGGTTAATTATTGGGTAACGAAATATTACCTAATTAACTAATAAATTATGGATAAAGATTAAAACCACCCCCACCTCCACATGGCAGCAAGCCACCACCTAACCATATGAATCTTATTCTTTATGGGTTAGGTGGCAATCAATTCAACATAAGCCAATCTGAAACTATGTATCTTTCAATTCAAAGAAAGATATGTACAAAGATGGATATGTACTCAAAGATATCAAAGATAGATTTGTATCTTTCAACAATTTAAAGATAGATATGTATATTTCAACAACTTAAAAGAATAGAAACGTAAAAGACAATCTGAAGCAACGCAGAAGGGTACGGATCTTCAATAATTCAAATAGAGATTTTATAGTATCTTAAGCAACGTGAGATTTTGCAATTTTAAGGAAGTACGGTATAATCCTTCTCAAGAATATCACACGAATTTTTCCCTACTCCAGGTATGTTAAGGCTAAGCCCTTCCTTCATTTTTTCATGATCTCGTAACCACATGAGTTTGATATCGAGACATAAAGAGAAATTCATATTCCTGAATTTATGTACATTTCCTAGTCTCATAAGTTACAGTATTCTCCCTTATCGGGACTTCATATTCAATTGAGTATTGTCTTGTTCCAGTCAAAAGAGCAGAGAGCCTATATATACAGTAGGACAATATTTTCATTACCATCGCGCTATAATCGATGGGCCGGCCCCTATCGGGCAACCTCTGATCAGATGTTAAGTTATATACTGAGCCTACTATGGCCGAGCGCCTATGAGCGAGGCCATTTGGCCGAGATACAGAGCCTAGTATGGCCGAGCGCGTATGAGCGAGCCTACTACGGCAGAGCAGATATATACATATATCGAGCCTTATAAGGTCAGACAACTACTTTACTTACTATATTGAGAGAGTTGAGTCAGTATCAGCAGGTGAGCATATCTTCAGATTACCTTTGACACCCAGTTACTTTCAGCTATTATATTATCGGTTCATTTTTAGCTTTCAGTTATATTATTGCCTTGCATACTCGGTACATTATTTCATACTGACGTCCCTTTTTTTGGGGACGCTGCATTTTATGCGTGCAGGTTCAGACAGACAGGCGGGTAGACATCCTCAGTAAGTGTTGTATGAATTTAGCTTTATCAGTAAGCTCCACGTCATTCGGAGTTGTCGGGTCTAAAAGTTTTGTGTACATCTTTTATATATATATGTATATAGGTTATGGGTAGGTCAGGGCCCTGTTCCGATCACGTTACATCCATCAGTTGAGGCTTGTCGGCATAGCCTATCAGTTAGTGTAGTATGTTGGGCTTGTAGGCCCTGTATGTATATTTTGTTGGCTTGTCAGTTGTAGTAGCGTTAGTTTCCATTCAGTTATATATTTTGCTTCACAAATTGTCTTGCAATGTGGCCCCTGGCCAATGTATTACATTATATGTCCAGAGTTCCTGAGTCGCAAGTTGCTACGCAAGGATAGATGAGGCACCGGGTGCCGGTCTCGCCCCCAGGCTCGGGGCATGACAAAAGTGGTATCAGAGCAGTTCTGTCCTAGGGAGTCTACAAGCCGTGTCTAGTAGGGTCTTGTTTATAGATGTGTGGTGCACCACATTATATAAGCAGGGACTACAGGGCATTTAGGAGTTGGTTACCTTTCTTTCAAGTCTAAATCGTGCTGTAGAACTGAGTTATAGGAAATTTGAGTTAAACTTACGTGTTGGCGTTCGTATGCACAGATGACGGTGACTAGAAAGACTACGGCTAGCCAGAGGAGAGATACAGTAGTAGGTGTGAGGACTAGCAGGGTACCCCCAGTAGATGGGCCCAATCTGAGGCCTAGGGGGAGACCCCTACTCAGCCATTACCGGCTCCTCCACCACCTGAGGAGATTCCTAGGGAGACCGTACACCCAGTTCCCCCTCCGCTTCCATCAGATCAGGACTTCAGGAGTGCGGTGCATTTGTTGACACAGTTGGTAGCTACCCAACAACAGGCTAGGGCATCCGCTAGTGCAGGATCTTCTGAGGGGTATGAGAGTTCAAGGGTCTGAGAGTTTAATGCTTTGAGTCCCCCATAGTTCACGGGGACAGATCGGAGGGAGGACCCGCAGGATTTCATAGATTAGCTTCACAGGATCTTTCGGGTTATGCATGCTACGGAGAAAGAGGTAGTTGAGCTAGCAGCTTTTCGACTCCGAGATATAGTCATCCTTTGGCACGAGGGATGGGAAAGGTCCAGGGGACGTGATGCACCTCCAACTATTTGGGAGAATTTTTCAGATGCCTTTCTTGACTAGTACTTACTGCGGAGATCCGACAGGCTTGAGTCGATCAGTTTCTAGCCCTCAAGCAGGGCAATATGAGTGTTCGAGAGTATAGTCTTCGTTTTGACTTATTGGCCAGGTATGCATATCCATAGTTGCTAGTATACGGGACAGGATCTACAGGTTTATAGCAGGGTTGGCCCTAGAGTTGACCGAGGCATGTGCCACCGCTGCATTGGAGGATAGTATGGATATCTCCCGAATTCAGGCATCTGCCCAGAATATTAAATGGGGTAGGCGTCAGCAGCAGGGTACGGAGAGGACCGAGTCAGGGCACCGTAAGAGGATGAAATTTGCCAGGTCTAAGGAGTAGTCTCAGGGTAGTTATAGGCCCCAGTACTTCGGACGGCCACCTAGGCCTCCACCACCTCAGTTACAGGGTTACAGGTATGACCGTTACACTCAGTCAGGACTAGGTGAGAGCTCACGAGCATCGGGTTTGCAGCGACAGCGAGGTTCAAGGCAGATATAGTCATTTTTTCCGCGGTGTGACTTCTTTGGTAGAGGACATTTGGGCCAATGCCGAGCCAGTTCCGATGCTTGTTATTCATGTGGACGTCCGGGGAATATGATGCAAGATTGCCCAAATAGAGATTCTGGGGGTATGGCACAATCAGTGAATTCAGCAACAGGATCATCTATGTCTGTGCATCCTTCAAGGCGCGGGTCTCAGTCTTCAGCTGGTAGAGTTCGAGGCAGAGGTAGAAGTTCCAGTTCAGGTGGTAACCAGAATTGTAGCTATGCTTTAGCAGGTCGACAGGACCAGGATTCTTCACCAGACGTTGTGATAGGTATGTTGACCATTTGCTCTCACGATGCTTATGCATTGATACACCCAGGATCTACTTTATCGTGTATTACCCCATTTGTCGCGGGGAAGTTTGGTATAGTGCCTGAAATACTAAGTGATCCTTTTGCTGTATCTACAACGGTCGGAGAATCGATTATTGCTAGATGGGTTTACCGAGGTTGTATGGTGTCAGTTTGTGGTCGTCAGACCAGAGCCGACCTAGTTGAGCTAGAGATGTTGGATTTTGATGCTACCATAGGCATGGACTGGTTGGCAGCTTGCTATGCCGAAGTTGATTGTCGAGCAAAGATAGCTAGATTTCATTTTCCAAGTGAACCAGTACTTGAATGGGTAGGTAATACAGCAACACCCAGAGGTAGGTTTATTTCCTATCTGAAGGCGAGGAAGATGATCGCCAAAGGGTGCATTTATCATATTGTGCGAGTTAGAGATGCAGATGCTGAGATACCTAGATTTGCTAGAGAAAGGTTTCATCAGGCCCAGTACCCCACCTTGGGGTGCACCGGTACTGTTTGTACGGAAGAAAGACAGCTCGTTGAGGATGTGTATCGATTATAGGCAACTGAACAAGGTAACTATTAAGAATAAGTATCCACTTCCAAGGATAGATGACTTGTTTGATCAGTTGTAGGGAGCTAGATGCTTTTCAAAGATAGATTTGAGGTCGGGGTACCACCAGGTCAGAGTTTGAGAGAAGGATATTCCCAAGACAGCCTTCAGGACCCGATATGGCCACTTCGAGTTCCTTGTCATGTCCTTCGGGTTGACGAATGAACCTGCCATATTTATGGACTTGATGAATAGCCTATTTCGACCATATTTAGATCTGTTCGTGGTAGTCCTTATTGATGATATTGTGGTTTATTCACGTTCAGAGGATGAGCATGCAGACCACCTGCGAGCAGTACTCCAAACCCTCTGTGATAATAAATTGTATGCTAAGTTTTCTAAATGTGAGTTCTGGTTGATGTCTGTAGCATTCTTGGGGCACATTGTATCTGATGGAGGTACAAAGGTATACACTCAGAAGATTGAGGCTGTGAAATCCTGGCCTAGACCTACCAGTCCGACAGAGATTCGTAGCTTTCTAGGCTTAGCAGGATACTACCGGAGGTCCGTAGAGGGTTTTTCTTCTCTTTCAGCACCATTAACGTATTTGACGCAGAAAGAAACTAAGTTTCAGTGGACAGAGGCCTGTGAGCAGAGTTTCCAGGAGCTTAAGAACAGGTTGACCTCAACGCCAGTTCTAGCACTTCCAGAAGACCCAGATGGTTATGCCATGTATTGCGATGCCTCAGGTGTCATGTTAGGATGTATCCTGATGCAACTGTTGATACCCAATTTTCCCTATATATTTCTAATATACAAAATACTTTCAAAATAGCATGTCCAAATGTTTTACTACTTTTTCCTTAATTTTTAAAGACTTTTTAATCAATTTATCGCCCTATTTTATCCGTAAAAACCCAATAATTATTCCCAAAATTATCATTTTTTTGGTGATTCATTTATTGGATTTTCATATTTATATTAAAATGTGGCTAATACAATTTTTTGCACATTTATACAAGGTCATTTAGAATTTTTAAAGTTAAATTGTATGTAATTACAATATTAGCCTTTTTTTAGGATTAATTATGTTTATATTCATAAAAATTAGGTCTGGTATTTTTAAATAGTTAATTATGTGCTATTAATCATTTTAGTACCCTTAATTTATTTCCAAAAATTATTTTACTATTTTCAAAAATCAAACAGGGAAAAATGACTATTTAAATGGTAGCCCCATTTGTATTTCAATTATAACCAGTTCAAACCTCAATCCCAGCCCAATTTCGAATTAAAATATCCGACCCAAATCCTAAATCCGTCTACCCGACCCAAAGACCCACTAAATCCCGACTGTTGATCTAAAAACCCCCCAAACCCTACCCATTCTCTCATTTCAGCGGTCCTCATAATTCCTTTCCTTTTTTAATCCAACAACCCCCCAAACCCTACCCATTCTCTCATTTCAGCCGCCCTTGAATTCCCTTCTCCCTCAATTCTCTCTGAGACTCCATCAAACCCTAGCCGCCGCCATCAAACTCCAACCCTAAAACCTCCCAAATCCATGGCTTCCAAGGTCATTGGAGGCCTGTATCCACCTCCCATGGCTTCTACGTGTTTGATTATTATGGTTTCAAGGCTAGATCTTGAAAGAGCTTGGTCCAGACCTTGGTCGATTCCTATTTACGGCTGTTCTCCGATCGTCTCTGACCTTTCTCCGGCCAGCCATGGCTGTTCGAGTCTGACTCTTGACTCTCCTGCTTAAGTCGATGGTTTTCAAAGCCTTTCTCACCACCTGGGGTTCCTCTGAAACCCTAACCTTCAAGGTTCTCTCGACTCCTCTTAGATTTGTTTAGACCTATGTCTGCTCTGAACTTTTAAGCGTTTTTCTCGAAGTCTCCTTATCTTTTCGATTAGGGTTTCTGTTAAGTTATTTCGAAACCTTTCTTTGATTTTTTGATATGTTTTGCTGTGTTTGCTCGTATTATCCTTCTGCCTGAGTTTGCATGTTAAGACCCCTAATTTCTTTTGACTGTTTATTAAGCGAATGTTTGTTTGCTTGAGTTTTATCCGATCTGTTTGTTTATCCTCTTTTTTAAAACCCTTCTATTGTTGAATATCTTATGGTTTTGGGTTTGAGACTATTTGTTTAAGTGTAGAAGTTCTTTTCGAAATCTCTTGTTCCCTTTGTGCAATTCTTCCGATTCTGGGTTTTTGTCTTCTCTTTAACCTCGCCTATGTTGAAAGCCCTAATTCTTCTAGGTTTCTTCGTTTGATTTTGTGACTGGCCTGCTCTTGTTTGAGTTTCTGTGACTATTTCACTTCGAATGTGTTTCTACTAAGTTCCTTATGCCTAACTTACATTAGCTCTATGTCTTGTGTTCGTCTTGACTGGTCAAGACTTGCCCCTTTGCTTGCTATGTTTGGTTACTCACATCTCACTCTATTTATATGCTAAAAAACTGACTCATGACTATCTCTTTGATTGACTCTGAGCTCCCTGTTTCTTGGCTTGATTTGAAAATTTCTCTTTAGACTTTTGATTCTCCTATTTTAACTTGGTTTATTTGCTTATTCATGGGAACCCATGTTACTCTCCTTAAATTAGTAATTTTGAATCCTTGATTCCCTGATTTACCATGTGCTGATTTTCAATTGTCTCAATATTCTACAATTTTATTGTGTTTCTTACCTTATTTGGTTAACCAAGTATTGTACTGATTCTCCATTAGTTGTTTCCTTAATTGAACCCCTATGCACTTACCCCTAATTGTCTATCCTGTACATGATGCTCTACTTGATTTCTTTCCTTAAACATTTTCTGCCCCTTACCGTTGGTTGATTGCCCCTTAATTAAAGGAGTACTTGCATTGATTTGATTCTGATTAGTACTTGGTTCCATAATTACTATACAATTGTAACTCTTGCCTTATTTTACATGATTTTCGAACTACTATATATACATACTCTCTCATTAACACACAGACGAACACTTTTAGTTCTGAACTCACACTTACACTCAAAACACTCTCGCTTGCTTTACTACATGTACTGTGGCCTGTTTAGCTGGTTGAAAGACAAAGCTATATTTCAAAGTCCTGCTACTTTTCTTTACTACATTTTGCCTTCTTTGAACTGGTACGTTCTAATTAAGTTTTCAGTCTCAACAACAACATGGTTACTTAATGTTCTTACATTCTTGTCTGCCTACTGCTTGTATCTATTTCAGTACCTTTATTTAGCATGCTGTAATTTCTTTTCTCCTGTTCTGAATCAATGTATTGTGAATCCTAAATCCCTACCCCAATGTGTTTGATACTTATGGTTTGTTTGGGGCATGACAACATCAAATATTGCTGAACATGACTCAAACTTTGTCCTCCTAGGATCATTACCTCTATGTTACCCTTATATGTGTGTGTTCTGTTTGATTTACAAGCATGACAGCACCCCTATTGCTGTGCATGCCCAGAATTGACTCATGCCTAAATATATAGGCCCTTGCAATGGATTCCCAATCCCCTACCCCTTTGGTGTGAAATTATCAACTCTTTAAAGTATTAATGGCTGTCTCCCATCCCCCTTTTCCTTTCCTTTGTTCCCTCAGCTTTTAAAATCAGTTTCTGCACTTCCACTCTCTCTTAGACTTAAGTCCTGCCCCCCTCATGTGAGCCCTGCCTTAGGACCCATGAGCTCCCTCTGAACTTGGACACATGAGGGCTGGCATTTCCACACTGCACTTGTCCCTATTCTGGTGATGTAATTTGGGTGTGAGCACTGCCCGGGGTCCAATTGAGGCTCTTAGGGAACTCTGACACACTCAAGTTTGAGAAAGGCTTTGAAGCAATGGCATCTTAAGGCAGTTATTCCATAGCTCAGGGAGGAACCAAGAATCGGGCCTCCTCTAGTCGTATTTTATGTATTTTGATGTAATTTATTATTCCTGGTTTGTAAATAATTTGTAATGAACACTTGGGGCTGGCTAGTGAAAAGGGTTGGGTATTTATGCATGCCAAGGGTAGAACCATGCCTATAGGATTGTTTAAATTTCTGCATGTTCAAGTTGCATTTAGAAACCATGCCTATAAAACTATTTTAATTTTTGCATATTCAAACTATGTGTAGAAGCCATGCCTATAGGGTATTTTAATGCTGCAAACTATGTTTACAAGCCATGTCTATAGGACTTCTTATTCAACTTCATATAGATAACCTGTCTATAGGGATCATCTAAAATACTGCACATTTGTCACCATTTAGATATCATGTTTTAGGACCCAATTGATTATAACTCAGTAGCATGCTGAAATCAGTAACATACAGAAATCATGCCTATAGGGGTTCATAAATATAATCCTGATTCGTTTCCACTCACATGCAATGTTAGGTATCATGTCTATAAGGACCTAAAAATCAGCAACACATAGAAATCATGCCTATAGGGATTCTTAAACAAATATGATACGCTTCGTTCACAGTCAATGTTAGATATCATGCTCCTAGGGATTAAAATCAGATAATATCACCTGCAGAATCTGTAACCAGTCCAATTTAATTTTGTCCATTCTGAACCTCTTTTCAATTATCTGATTCCCTTGCTTAATAAGGTTTAGCAAGCCTGCCTATGGGATGTCAAACAATTCGTTTTGAGTTCTACTGTCTTACCACCTTCTGAACTAAGTAGATATCATGCCTATAGGACCCCGTCTAAACGCTTAGGCAAACCTTAGTCAATATAAATACAATTGAACTCGCCTCTGTTATTTGTTTAAGTGTTACAATCAGTAGGCAGGCCCGATTCTGTTTCCTAACTGAGTCATGCAATAAGCCAGGCCTGCTGCAATAAAACAATCTCTTCTTCCCTCAAGCATATTTTTAGAATTAGACCGTACTCATTTGTTTAAGTCATGCTATTGGATTGTTTGTGTTTGGAGGAGGTATACTTGAGCCTTCTATGTTTATGTGTTTCCCCTCTAATGTGCAATCTTTATATGTTTTGTATGTCGCCTTAGAATTGTTTACTTTGGAACCTCAAATAAGCCTAACATCCCTCCCTTTTAGGATTAGTAGTCCTAAGTTCCTCCGGGACTGATAGGAATGGGACGGGTAATAGCATGCAATAAGAGATCGAGACCAATCCGCGCTTTAATACCTTAATGGGGTGGGAAGGGTAGATATGGATATGATGACCGGTGCCTTAATACCACGTGTAGCCCCTCTGTTGAGGAGTGATTACCGGGTATTGCATTGATGTGATCCATATTTTTAATAAACCTAGGATCCCCTTCCTTTATTCTTTATTCTCTTTTAGCCTTGTAATTCCTTATTTAAAGATCAGCTCTTTTAATTATTCTTTCAAACTTTGTCTACTTCTGAACCATTATGTATTGAAATCCCCTCTTATTTGAGCCTTATCTGCTTCTATGTTAATTGCACCTCAAATTCACAATAATTGTCTGGCCGGGAACCACACTAGTGGATCCTGAGGGGTGCCTAACACCTTCCCCTTGGGATAATTTCAAGCCCTTACCCAATCTCTGGTTATTCAAACAAGCTTAGAGTTGAATCTCTATTGGTGTCCTAATGCACCTTAATCATTAGGTGGCGACTCTTCAAATGCAAACCCAGTTCCCAAAAGGAACGAGTTGTCCCTCCAAATATCATAAACCCGATTTCGCGAGAAAAAGGGGGCGCGACAGCATGGCGACTCTGCTGGGGAATTTTAGGCTTTTACCATTTCAGACTTTTATTGTGATTTTATATCTCTTTATGTGCAATTACTTGTTTAATTCCTTTAAGCATTCAATTCTCTTTTCAAATGCGCAACTGACTTGTCTTTTGTTTCTTTCCTTTTCTACTTTCCTTTACTACTGCTTTAAATTATGAAACTGTTGTATTTACTGCTTCCTTAACGTGCAAATACGCGACAACATGTCTTTAATTGTTGCATAGTTATGCTCAACATCATATTCCACTCATGCCAAACAAATACCATAGCAATGCTTATAATGAGTGGTTGCGCCCTTCCGATATTATCACGCCCTAAATCCTGAAAAGGCATATTTGCGGTAAAACCAGTCGATCAACGGTGTAGTCGACGGTTCCGTGCCTTTCCCCTTTGAGTTGTCCGCTTAAGGTACCAGTCTAAAACCCCATTGAAACCTTACTCTGTTTAATTGTGCATGCATCATGGTCAAACCTAGCTGAGTCAGTTATGTTGTCCGCATAATGACTCTTTAAGATGGCCTTGTCTAAAGTCCACTGGGTTTCGCTAAAACCCAAACGGACGTCGTCACGTTAATGCTTTTGTGCCAATTGTTGATATTAAATAGTCGAGTCCGGTGTGTGGGGGGGGGGGGTAAGGGCCTAACCTTATTTGTCTTGCAGAAATATGAGGCACAAAGTCCCCAGATTTGGCATGGTCACCAACATCCACCCAAAACTGCTAAGCTGGTGGAAGGATCTTCACTCTGGTGATCAGACACTTGTCCGGAAATATTTGGGAAACCTACCTTCTCTCCTGGAAATCCAACCCAACAACAAGATCATAGAAGCTGCTACTTTGTTCTGGGATTGTGAGAGGTCTGTATTCTGCTTCGGGGACATTGAAATGACACCCTTACTAGAAGAAATAGAAGGATTGGCCGGTATACCATGCGAAACTCCGGGTTTGTTAATGTCTGAGAACCGCAAGGGCAGGGGTTTCCTCAAAATGATGGGTTTGAAGAAGAATCCAGAACTGACATGTTTAAAAGAATCCTACATCCCTTTTGATTATTTGTACGAGAGGTACTATCACAACAAATCCTACCGTACCTATCCTGACGAGTTTGCCATCACATCATTAGGGCATATTCACCGAAGGGTCTTCGTATTCATGTTTTGTTTCCTGGGGTTGATTGTGTTTCCAATGAAGAAAGCAAGAATCCACACCAGATTGGCCATGGTAACTAAGACCTTAATGGAAGGAATTGGCGGGCAACCATTCAGCATTGTGCCCATGATCATTGCGGAAATATACCGAGCCCTAGAAAAGTGTCAACAGGGAGCCAGTCACTTCGAAGGCTGCAATTTGCTACTTCAACTTTGGCTCATGGAGCATCTACAAAAGGGTGAATACCGACAAGAGATTCAGCGAAGGGACTGGGACGATCACATCGCTTTCCACCACCCAAAGCGAATGAATTATATCCCTGATATGTTTGCTCAGCCAGAGAATGACAAAGGATGGTTTGAACTGTTTGATAATTTGACCGCGGAGCAGGTACAATGGATGTTCGAGTGGTTTCTGACCGAGGAGTTCATCGCCCGATCCAGGGATGTACCTTTCCTGATATTGATCGGCTTGAGAGGAACGTACCCTTACGTCCCTCTCCGTGTTTTGAGGCAAGCGGGTAGGAAGCAGGTTGTACCCAGGGTTGACAAGATGAGTCACTTCCGAGCTGACTTCCAGGATGATGATAGTCCCTACAAGTGCCAAGCTCAGCATATGTGGCACTGCAAGATCGTCGTGGGGAGGGATTCCATCGAGCCAGATAGATATCACGCTGGGTGTGCTCCATATTATTCAGGCTGGTTGGAAGATAAGCATGATGGCCTGGGCTAGCCTGGGTTTGTTCGAGGTCACAGGATCATAGATAAAAAAGCTGAGGCACAGGTCAAATACAACCAACTTGCGTAAGAGGATCCGGGAGTGCGAAAGCGAGCACCATGAGATACAAGAAGCCAATCAAAAGCTAATTGAGGAATGGAAGGACATGGCTGTCAGTGCCAACAAGCGACTGGTATACTTGGAGCGAGGCATAGTGGAGTTGGAGAAGAAATTTCTCAAGAGGGTCGAAGACTGCCAAAATGCTGAAGGAAACGAAGGCGGACATCTAGCCAGAGCCTACCTATTGCTGGGACTTTGCGAGCTGGGGAAGCTGTTCGATGGAGCCAGGGATGCCGAATCTGGGGAAGGTCCTTCTGGGACCAAATAGATAGGAGTTTTCTTCTTTTTATGAAATGTGATAAGGCCAATGGCCACTAGCGACTTTTTATTTCCTGTTATTTAGTGTCGATTTGGGATTCGTCTACTATTTATCAATAAAATGAGGCATTTAGCTGTCACGCCCCAAAACCGAGGGGCGCGACTGGCACTCGACTGTGTAGCCCCAGTCAAGCGGACCTGGGTGCCTTTCCTATCCCACGTGCTACCCCGTGTTTTCATTACTCATTAATCAAAGGGAATAGCCATTTATAATTAAAACACCTTTTTACGAATTATACATAACATACATGGTTACTTAGCGTGGTTTACAAGTTATACTACCCATATACATAATACATAAGTACATAACTCACGTTTCCTGTCTACGAAGCCTCTAGGGATACAAAAGAGTTTTTACAATACTTGCCGGTAACAAGGCTCCGGCTATACCTTACACAAATACCAAAAATAAGACTCCAGGAAGAAAAGCGGCATGAGCCACGAAGGGCCCCGAGAGGAAAGGGGCTCACCAATTCAGCTGACGGGAAGTGAAGGGGTGTTACTGTCAGTGGACTAGAGTACCTGCTATAGATCCACCTACAATCATAACACGAATGTAGCGCCCCCGGCAAAAAGGGACGTCAGCACATTTGAATTGTACTGGTATGTATGAACAAACTTTACCCCAAGTAGAATCAATCAATACACAGATAACAAACAGTAATAGAATCAACAATCAAGTGCACAAGAAAGGAACAACCAAAGCCAAACAAGTTTCACAATCTCTCCTTTTCCCCTTTCAACATTATTTCATCACATCAATGATTTCACAACTTTCACATATGTTCATTTCAATAGTGATTTCGATCACTTTTCCACCCTTATTACCTCGGCCACCCTTATCACCACAACCCACACCTTATTACTTCGTGTTGCGGCGCACAACCCGATCCCACCGAACAATCACATTTCACACAACAACAACAACAAATCACATTTCAGACGACAATAACAACAAATCACAAAGAATTTTCATGACCATCAATACCATTTCCATCATATACAATAGCCCGCATACAATTTAAGTCACAATGATAATTGCCCACGACAAGCCACATACGATATTACCACAGTTGTTTCAATTGCATCAATCACGATTTCTTTCCATCATTTGTTACACAGCTTTTACCACATAAACACATTCACACACACACACTTGGTTTGTTGCCATTTACTTACACCATTATATCGGGAGACTTAACCAACAATGTTCAAGGCATATCCATCACAAGAATTCACAAATAGTCCACATAGGTATCACATACCAAATACTCGTACACCAAACAAGGTGACTTTACAAAGGTCAAAGTTAGCCATACATACCTGGAATCGAATTTCCCTTTTTAACTTCTACTTTTCAATTCACCAAAAAGCCTAGTACCGTCAATCTAGTTCACAAGTTAACACATATATCTTAGAATTGAAGTTCACAATTACTACCCGAACTTTATTTAGGTTATCAACCGCCCCTTTTGCAAATTTATACTCCTACCCAATTTTTTTTACTAGATTTTAGGTATTAAAGAACATGCATGTATGTTTTCAACTTTTATTTTCAAGAATCAGTGCATGAGAATCCCCTTTTTGTTTAAATCCGAAAACCAATGAAAAAGGGCTGGGTATTTTACCTGCAAGAACGGAGACGAAGACAATTGCTTGAAATTTCCCGGCCGGGGTGACTTTGAAGAATCAAATTGATGAAGGTAGGACTTCCTCTCTCAAGAACTCTCTCTCCCCTCTCTCTAGTTTGTTCAGAAAATATGTTAAAATTAGGGGTTGGGGTATTTTATTGAAGAAGGGGTCGGGTTTAAAATTTAGAAAAATAGGAGCCCCGAGTCAGGTATGCGATCGCAAAGAAGAAATGCGGACCGCAAAAGTGCTCCAAGAATCTGACCCTTCTGTCTGGGTTTGCGGCAGAAATGCAGTCCGCATACACGTTCTGCGGTCGCATAATGCACCGCATAACTGCCCTTTACAAAATTCCAAGATGATTATGCAACGACTATGCGGTCCGCATATCAGTTATGCGATCGCATAATGGACCGCATTTTGACCTCAAATTTGACTAACACACTGACTCACTTTGCGATTGAAATGCGGTCCGCATACTTGATTTGCGAACGCACTCTGAACCGCATAATAGCACTTTTTTGGAAAACTTTGATTCTTTGATTTTTAAATGCTTAGATCAGTACAAAGGGTTCGAACCGCGGCTCGAAAGCTTGCCGCGAAGAATTTTACACATTCTTAACACATACTCGGAACTGGGCACTACGAGCTACTAGGTTTTAAGTACAAATTTTCACGGGGCCTTACATTAGCATTCTAAGTTCTCCAAATCAATTGTCGCTAGGCCTACCTCGGGCACATAGAGGTCCCCAAATTAGGACGCGGTTTACATTCTGCACTTTGTGTTTAAATATTGCAACATTTTTATAATCCTCACTAACTTGTTACCTTTTTTGTTTTTTACTTTTTGTTTATTTCCCCTCCCCAAAGGTTAGTTCGTGCACTCTGGCAACATCATCTTATTCCACGAGATCCAGGGGCCCTCCACCCACTCCTCGTCTTAGTCCTGTCAAAAACAAGAACAAAGGGAAGATGGAAGATTTGAACAACGCCAGAAAGGAAAACTCAACTGAACGGGTAGAGGCCACTCATGGTCATGTTACTCAGGTTTCCAAAGAAAATGCATCCCAACTCGAACAAAAGCTGCTGAAATTCCAAGAAGAACTTGATCAGGTTCGGAATCTGGCAAATCTGTCATTTTCCCTCACTACTCCAGATATCAATTTCCCAAATGCTCAGAACCCTACACCTCCACAGAATATCCCAAAGCAATAAAACCATCCCGCTCCTCACCACCACTGCAACACCTGCCATACTTCCAACAATACCCCGCTGCTCATCCCAGAACCACAAAACTCCACAAATAACCACTACCACACCCACCATAACACCCCCATCTATGTGGATACTATGCCGCACTCCACCCAACTCATCTCAAGCACACCCGAGTCTGATGATAAAGATTTGCTTATCAAGAACCTGGCTGAAGAACTTAAGAAATTGACTAGCAGAATTCAAGGCGTTGGAGGAAGTAAGGGAATTGAAGGGCTGAACTATGAAGATCTTTGCATACAGCCCGATGTCGAACTGCCTGAGGGGTACAAACCTCCTAAGTTCGAGATGTTTGATGGTACAGGGGATCCGAGGGTCCATTTGAGAACATACTGTGACAAGCTGGTTGGAGTAGGAAAAGACGAGAAAATCCGCATGAAGCTTTTCATGAGGATCTTGAAGGGAGATGCTTTATCTTGGTACATTAGCCAAGATCCAAAGAAGTGGCCGAACTGGGTAAGCATGGCGTCCGACTTTATGGACAAGTTCAGGTTCAACACGGAGAATGCGCCGGATGTGTTCTATATTCAAAATCTAAAGAAGAAGCCCATAGAAACATTCCGCGAGTATGCTACTCGCTGGAGGTCCGAAGCTGCGATGGTTAGACCTGCCTTAGAAGAAGAACAAATGAACAAATTCTTCGTTCGGGCTCAAGACCCACAGTATTATGAAAGGCTGATGATGATCGAAGGCCACAAATTTTCTGACATTATCAAGTTGGGAGAAAGGATCGAAGAGGGCATCAAAAACGGCATGGTTACAAACTTCGAGGCCTTGCAAGCTACAAATAAGGCCTTACAGTCAGGAGGTATGCCCAAGAAAAGGGACGTAGCAGCCGTAATGGTTGCACAAAGAACCAAATCTCCCATCAAATACCAAACCTACCCAATGCCTCCACTCACATATCAACCTACTCCAAACTACCAAGCACCCTCACCCTCTTACCAAACTCCACCACCCACTTATCAACCACCTCCCACATATCAGCCTACTTCACCCAAACATTCCCAACCCGCACATGTTTACGAAGCCTACAATACTCAACCATCCCACTATCAATCCCCACCTACATGCCAAAACTTCCCTAGACTTCGACCAAACTTTGACCGAAGACCTTCAAAACAATATACGGCTATTGTTGAACCTATCGACCAGTTGTATGAAAGATTTTAAGCTGCTGGTTATGTCACCCCTATCCCTGCTGCAACCTCTGAGAACCCTTCTCAGTGGGTTAATCCAAATAAATCCTTTGCATACCATTATGGCATGAAAGGACACACCATTGACGAATGCCGTTCTCTGAAAAATAAGATCCAGACTCTAATTGATAACAAGATTATTGTGGCAAAGGAGCCTGCTCCAAATGTCCGCAATAAACCTCTGCCTGACCACAAGGGAGGAGGCGTTCACATGATCAAAATAGAGGATTGGGATCCCAAGGGATCGATCGGTTTGATCACAGAAGGTGACGACCCAAAGAAACCAATAGTCACCCTTAATCCGATCGTAGTCCAGATTCAGCCCTCTGGAGATGCCGAGGTAAATATGTCCATACCGCTGGAGTTTGAAGCATCATCATCTGCAAAGACGCCAGCGCCAATTGAGGTCGAATTCGTGTCTCCAACAAAGGCACCCACACCATTCGAAGTTGCAGTTTTACCATCCAAGGTGCATGCTCCATTCGGAGTAAAGATAGCCACACCAATTCCAGTTGCGATGTCAGCCATAACACCATTCCATACAAAGGCTATACCATGGGACTACGCGGCCGAGGCAAGAAGGAAAGGCAAGGTTATGTTCGGAGAAGCTGTTGCGGCACAGGGTATGACGAGAACTGGTAGAGTTTATACCCCGGAACATATCGCTGAGTCGAGCAAGCAGGCTTCTAGCCAGCCAACCATCACCGAGACCGGGCTAGATAATCTCTGGAGAAAGATACAGGCCAAGGAATACTCGGTCATTGACCAGCTAAACAAAACACCGGCGCAAATTTCTATCCTTGCTTTGCTACAAAATTCCGATGCACACAAGAATGCTTTGTTAAGGGTGCTGAGCGAAGCATATGTGCCAAGCAACATCACCGGCGGAGAGATGGCTAACATGGTAGGACAAGTATTGGAAAGTCAGAAGATCACTTTTCATGAAGATGAGCTGCCACCAGAAGGGTTGGGTCACAACAAGGCATTGCACATCGCCGTGCAATGCGAAGATTATTTTATCACCAGAGTCCTGATTGATGGGGGATCCAGCCTCAATATTTGTCCGTTGGTAACACTCAGGACATTGGGTAAGGGACTGCACGAGATCAAGGACGGGGCCATCAACGTAAAAGCTTTCGATGGCTCCCAAAGGTCCACCATTGGGGAAATTAGTCTGTGTTTGCAAATGGGGGCCTACTTGGTTCGATGTGGATTTTCAAGTGATAGACGTGCCGGCATCTTACAATCTACTGTTGGGACGACCCTGGATTCATGCTGCCGGGGCCGTAGCATCAACACTGCATCAGGCGGTAAAATTTGAGTGGAATCACCAGGAGGTGATCATTCACGGCGATGGTAGCAATCCTATATACAGTCGCCAGAACATTCCAGTAGTTGGAGGCAGAAGAAAGTTGGGTGGGGAGACCTATCACCACATCGAGCGGGTCAACGCCATTGACAAGGACAAATGGTGGGACAACAAAATCAAGAGCATATTGAATTGGAGTGGGTACGAACCGGGTAAAGGGCTTGGCAAGAACCTCCAAGGAATCGCTAAGCCCATAAAACTCAAGAAGCATGGCACCACCTTCGGTCTGGGATATGAGTATACCTGGGAAGAATTCAACAACTGGTCGCCACCATGGCACGGTCCTTACTATCCGTTGGAGCAGCCAATACCACACCTGGAACAGACTTTCCAACCGACCAATGTTATCTATGGGTCAGAAGAAGAGGAAGCACTGGCAGCAGTGAAGAATTTGTTCCTAGAGGATGATGATATAGATTGTTGTGTCGTTCTCGAGGAGGAGGGGGAGGAAGGCCCTTTCGTACAAGCTGTGAGTGGAGGACCACGCCTCAATAACTGGACCATCAGGACCACCAGAGCCCGGCTTGCCTCGGGGTAGCAAGGCTGAACAAGCATCATGCACTATCTTTTATTTTTACTAGTTTTCTCTTTCGCATTTTAAATTTCCGCAATAAGATCTTCAATGTTCAAAACAATTATGGAATTTATCAAAGCATTTCAATTTTCCTTATAAATCAACACTCTTATTATTTTCTCTCATTACTCTACTTATACAGCATTACTATTACTTATATTGATGAACCGATGATTGTGACATGCAATGAGACAGCGCAACAAACGGATATAGATTCAGAGGAAGATGACATACCAAAGGAAATTGTCAAAGAAGCAGAGAACTTTGAGAACAGAACAAAGTCCAACCTAGACGAGACAGAAATTATTAATCTGGGGGACGGAGAGAATGTCAAAGAAACACGAGTCAGCGTTCACTTATCGTCATCAGAAAAGAAGAAATACATAGAATTTCTAAGAGAATATGAGGACATATTCGCCTGGTCATATGACGACATGACGGGCCTGAGCACGTCTATTGTGGCTCACAAACTGCCAACCGATCCGACATGTCCGCCGGTAAAGCAGAAGCTCAGAAAGTTCAAGCCGGATATGAGTATGAAAATCAAGGAAGAAGTCACCAAGCAGGTCAAAGCCAAGGTCCTCAGGGTAGTGGAATACCCAATGTGGTTAGCCAATATCGTCCCAGTACCAAAGAAGGACGGGAAGGTTAGAGTCTGTGTCGACTACCGAGATCTCAACCGGGCCAGTCCGAAAGATGACTTTCCTTTACCAAACAAATACATCCTGATCGACAATTGCGTCAAGTACGAATTGCAATCGTTCGTGGATTGTTTCGCTGGTTACCATCAGATTTGGATGGATGAAAAAGATGCTGAGAAAACGGCTTTCATTATGCCGTGGGGAATGTACTGCTACAAGATGATGCCGTTTGGGTTAAAGAATGCAGGGGCCACCTACATAAGGGCTATGACTACCATTTTTCATGATATGATACACAAGGAGATCGAGGTGTACGTAGATGACGTTATCATCAAGTCCAAGAAGGCCAGCGATCACGTGGAAGATTTGAGAAAGTCTTTTAATCGGTTGCGAAGGTACAACCTGAAATTGAATCCTGCAAAGTGTGCATTTGGGGTTCCTGCTGGAAAATTACTTGGGTTTATTGTGAGTCGCCGGGGAATAGAACTGGATCCATCAAAAGTCAAAGCTATTCAAGAATTGCCACCGCCAAAGAATAAGAAGGACGTGATGAGTTTCTTGGGGAGACTCAACTACATCAGTCGATTCATAGCACAGTCTACAGTTATCTGTGAGCCAATCTTTAAGATGCTAAAGAAGGATGCCGCTACCAAATGGACTGATAACTGCCAAAAAGCTTTCGACAGAATCAAGGAATACCTTTACTACTCTACATCGCAGTATTAGATGGTGCCTTCGGTTGCGTCCTGGGGCAGCATGATGAAACGGGGAGGAAAGAGCTGGCCATTTACTATCTCAGCAAGAAGTTCACTCCATACGAGGCTCGGTATTCTCTGTTAGAGCGTACTTGTTGTGCTCTGACTTGGGTAGCCCAGAAGTTGAGGCACTACTTCTGTGCCTATGATACATACCTCATATCAAGGATGGATCCTCTAAAGTACATCTTTCAGAAGCCCATGCCCACTGGCAAGCTATCCAAGTGGCAAATCCTGTTGAGTGAATTTGACATTGTCTACGTGACTCAGAAAGCAATCAAGGGACAGGCACTAGCAGATCACCTAGCTGAAAACCCCGTGGATGGAGAATACGAACCCCTGAAGACGTATTTCCTGATGAAGAGGTATCATTCATAGGAGAAGACATTGCAGAACCCTATGATGGTTGGAGAATGTTTTTCGATGGAGCAGCAAATTTCAAAGGAGTTGGCATAGGAGCAATTCTAGTATCAAAACCGGTCAGCATTATCCGGTGTCTGCCAAACTCAGGTTCCCGTGCACCAATAATATGGCCGAGTATGAAGCCTGCATCCTAGGGCTCAACATGGCCATTGACATAAACATTCAAGAGTTGCTAGTAATTGAAGATTCAGACTTGCTTATACATCAGGTACGAGAAGAGTGGGCAACCAAGAACTCCAAGGTACTCCCGTATCTGCATCAGGTACAGGAATTGAGGAAGAGGTTCACAAAGACAGAATTCCGACATGTTCCCAGAATTCAGAATGAGTTCGCCGATGCATTGGCTACTTTGTCATCTATGATACAACATCCAGACAAAAACTTCATTGATCCCATTGTGGTGAAAATTCATAATCAGCCAGCTTACTGTGCCCATGTTGAGGAAGAAGCAGACGGAAAACCTTGGTTTCAGGATGTCAAGGAATATTTGACAAAAGGAGAATACCCAGAACTTGCAAATCCTATTCAGAAACGCACACTTCGAAGGCTGTCCAACAATTTCTTCCACNAAGCATATGTGCCAAGCAACATCACCGGCGGAGAAATGGCTAACATGGTAGG
Source organism: Nicotiana attenuata (assembly GCF_001879085.1). Taxonomy (NCBI): domain Eukaryota; kingdom Viridiplantae; phylum Streptophyta; class Magnoliopsida; order Solanales; family Solanaceae; genus Nicotiana; species Nicotiana attenuata. The sequence goes on from NW_017670597.1 coordinate 319,399, forward strand.
ACAAGTACTGGAAAGTCACAAGATCACTTTTCATGAAGATGAGCTGCCACCAGAAGGGTTGGGTCACAACAAGGCATTGCACATCACCGTGCAATGCGAAGACTATTTTATCACCAGAATCCTGATTGATGGAGGGTCCAGCCTCAACATTTGTCCATTGGTAACACTCAGGACGTTGGGTAAGGGACTGCACGAGATAAAGGACGGAGCCATCAATGTGAAATCTTTCGATGACTCCCAAAGGTCCACCATTGGGGAAATTAGTCTGTGTTTGCAAATGGGGCCTACTTGGTTCGATGTTGATTTTCAAGTGATAGACGTGTCGGCATCTTACAATCTGCTGTTGGGACGACCATGGATTCATGCTGCTGGGGCCGTAGCGTCAACACTACATCAGGCGGTGAAGTTTGAGTAGAATCACCAGGAGGTGATCATTCACGGCGACGGTAGCAATCCTATATACAGTCGCCAGACAATTCCGGCAATCGGAGGCAGAAGAAAGTTAGGGGAGAGACCTATCACCACATCGAACGAGTCAATGCTGTTGACAAAGACAAATGGTGGGACAACAAGATCGAGAGTATATTGAACTGGAGTGGGTATGAACCTGGCAAGGGGCTTGGCAAGAACCTCCAAGGAATCACTAAGCCTATAAAACTCAAGAAACATGGCACCACTTTCGGTCTGGGATATGAGTATACCTGGGAAGAATTCAACAACTGGTCGCCACCATGGCGCGGTCCCTACTACCCAATGGAACAACCAATACCGCCTTTGGAGCAGACTTTCCAACAGGCCGACATTGTTTATGGGACAGACGATGAGGAGGCACTTGCTGTAGTGAAGAACTTGTTCTTAGAAGACGATGACATGGATTGCTGTGTTGTGTTCGAGGAGGAGGGGGAGGAAGGTCCTTCCATACAAGCCATAAGTAGAGGAGCATAACTCAATAACTGGACCATCAGAACCACCAGAGCCCGGCAAGCCTCGGGGTAGCAAGGCTGAACAAGCATCATGCACTATCTTTTATTTTTACTAGTTAATTTCTCCTTTCGCATTTTTGATTTCCGCAATAAGATCTTCAATGTTCAAAATAGTTATGGAATTTATCAAAGCATTTCGATTTTTCTTATAAATCAACACTCTTATTATTTTCTCTCATTACTTTACTTATACAGCATTACTAGTACTTATCTTGATGAACCAATGGCTGTGACATGCAATGAGACAACGCAACAAACGGACATAGATTCAGAGGAAGATGACATACTGGAGGAGATTGTTAAAGAAGTTGAGAATTTTGAAAACAGACCGAAGTCCAACCTGGACGAGACTGATATTGTTAACCTGGGAGATGCAGAAAACGTCAAAGAAACACGAATCAGCGTCCACTTATCGCCATCAGAAAAGAAGGAATACACAGAATTTCTAAAGGAATATGAGGACATATTCGCCTGGTCGTACGATGACATGACTGGTCTGAGTACATCTATTGTGGCTCACAAACTGCCAACCGATCCAACATGTCCGCCGGTAAAGCAAAAGCTCAGAAAGTTATGAGTTTGAAAATCAAGGAAGAAGTCACCAAGCAGGTCAAAGCCAAGGTTCTCAGGGTAGTAGAATACCCGACATGGTTAGCCAACATTGTGCCATTACCAAATAAGGACGGGAAGGTCAGAGTCTGTGTCGACTACCGGGATCTCAACCGGGCCAGTCCGAAAGACGACTTCCCTTTACCAAACATACACATCCTGATCGACAATTACGCCAAGCATGAGTTGCAATCATTTGTGGATTGTTTCGCTGGTTATCATCAGATCTGGATGGATGAAGAAGATGCTGGGAAAACGGTTTTCATTACGCCGTGGGGAATGTACTGCTACAAGATGATGCCGTTTGGCCTTAAGAATGCAGGGGCCACCTACATGAGGGCCATGACTACCATTTTTCATGATATGATACACAAGGAGATTGAGGTGTACGTAGATGACGTTATCATCAAGTCCAAGAAGGCCACTAATCACATGGAAGATTTGAGAAAGTTTTTCAATAGATTGCGGAGGTACAACCTGAAACTGAATCCTGCAAAGTGTGCATTTGGGGTTCCTGCTGGAAAATTACTTGGGTTTATTGTGAGTCGCCGGGGAATAGAACTGGATCCATCAAAAGTCAAAGCTATTCAAGAATTGCCACCGCCAAAGAAGAAGGATGTTATGAGTTTCTTGGGAAGACTTAACTATATCAGCCGGTTCATAGCACAATCTACAGTTATCTGTGAGCCAATCTTTAAGATGTTAAAGGAGGATGCCGCCACCAAATGGACTGATGACTGCCAGAAAGCTTTCGACAAAATCAAGGAATACCTATCAACACCACCAGTCTTGGTCCCGCCGAGCCAGGTAGACCCCTACTACTCTACATCATAGTACTAGATGGTTCCTTCGGTTGCGTCTTGGGGCAGCATGACGAAATAGGGAGAAAGGAACAGGCCATTTACTATCTCAGCAAGAAATTCACTCCGTACGAAGCCCGGTATTCTCTATTGGAGCGCACCTGTTGTCCTTTTACTTGGGTTGCCCAGAAGCTGAGACATTACTTCTGTGCCTACACTACATATCTCATATCAAGGATGGATCCTTTGAAGTACATCTTTCAGAAGCCCATGCCCACTGGCAAGCTGGCCAAGTGGCAAATCCTGTTGACTGAATTCGACATTGTCTATGTAACTCAGAAGGCAATCAAGGGACAGGCACTAGCAGATCAGCTTGCAGAAAATCCCGTAGATGGAGAATACGAACCCCTGAAAACTTATTTTCCTGACGAAGAGGTATCATTCGTAGGAGAAGACATTGCAGAACCCTATGATGGTTGGAGAATGTTTTTCGATGGAGCAGCAAATTTCAAAGGAGTTGGCATAGGAGCAATTCTAGTATCAAAAACAGGTCAGCATTATCCGGTGTCTGCCAAGCTCAGGTTCCCGTGCACCAACAACATGGCCGAATATGAAGCCTGCATCCTAGGCTCAAGATGGCCATTGACATGAACGTACAAGAGTTGCTAGTAATTGGAGATTCAGACTTACTCATACATCAGGTCCGAGAAGAACGGGCAACCAAGAACTCTAAGATATTCCCGTACCTGCATCATGTACAGGAGTTGAGGAAGAGGTTCACAAAGACAGAATTCCGACATGTTCCCAGAATCTAGAATGAATTCGCCAATGCATTGGCTACCCTGTCATCCATGATACAGCATCCCGATAAGAACTTCATTGACCCCATACTGGTAAAAATTCATGATCAACCAGCTTACTGTGCCCATGTTGAGGAGGAAGTAAACGGAAAACCTTGGTTCCACGATATCAAGAAATATCTGACAAAAAGAGAGTACCAAGAACTTGCAAATCCTATCCAGAAATGCACACTTTAGAGGTTATCCAATAATTTCTTCCACAGCGGAGGAATCCTATATAGGAGGACTCCTGATTTGGGATTGTTAAGGTGTGTCGACGCAAAGGAAGCATCCAGGCTACTAGAGGAAATTCACGCTGGGACCTGCGGTCCATATATGAACGGTTTTGTCTTAGCAAAGAAGATACTCCGAGCTGGTTACTTTTGGATGACTATGGAGACGGACTGCATCCAGTATGTCCGAAAATGCCACCGCTGTCAGATACATGCAGACATGATAAAGGTACCTCCAAATGAGCTTAATGCAACGAGATCACCATGGCCTTTCGCCGCCTGGGGAATGGATGTTATTGGACCAATCGAGCCTGCCGCTTCCAACGGGTACAGGTTTATCCTAGTAGCAATCGACTATTTCACCAAGTGGGTCGAAGCAGCGTCTTACAAAGCAGTAACTAAGAAAGTCGTGACAGACTTTGTTCGGGACCGCATTGTTTGCCGATTCGGAATTCCAGAGTCAATCATTGCTGATAATAGTTCCAATCTCAACAGCGACTTGATGAGAGTCATGTGTGAAACCTTCAAGATCAGACACAAAAATTCTACAGCCTACAGGCCTCAGATGAATGGAGCTGTAGAAGCCGCCAACAAGAACATCAAGAAGATATTGAGAAAAATGATAGAGAAGCGCAAGCAATGGCATGAAAATCTATCATTTGCTCTATTGGGATATCGCACCACAGTCCGCACATCAACTGGGGCAACCCTCTATATGCTGGTTATGGTACAGAAGCCGTCATTCCCGCTGAGGTGGAAATTCCTTCCTTAAGGATCATACAGGAGGCTGAGCTTGACGACGCAGAGTGGGTGAAAAGTCATTATGAGCAACTAGCCCTTATAGACGGAAAGAGAATGAATGCGGTTTTCCATGGTCAACTTTATCAGAACAAAATGTCCAGAGCCTTCAATAAAAGAGTCAAGCCAAGACGGTTCGCACCGGGGCAGCTGGTGTTAAAGAAAATTTTCCCGCATCAGGATGAAGCCAAAGGGAAATTCTCTCCCGATTGGCAGGGTCCATACATGGTTCACCGGGTCCTGACAGGGGGAGCCCTCATACTCGCGGAAATGGACGGAGAAGTCTGGCAAAAGCCAATCAACTCAGATGTAGTCAAGCGTTACTATATATAATGCTTTCCTATATGATGTAATTGAACTACGTCTGACCTGATTCCCGTGTAAGAGGCGACACGTAGGCAGCCTTATGGGTTCGGTCACAATTCAATAAAATTTTCATTTCCCCCCGCAATTGGAAATTGGGGCAGAATTTTGAGGAGGACCCTCAAAATTCCTAAGTGATTTCAGCCGATCATCGCAATCAACCGTCAGAAGCATCAGCCCATTAACTGGGGCAGAATTTTGAGGAGGACCCTCAAAATTCCGTATCAAGAGAGGTCGCAATGTCTTGAGCCACGTCACAGTCGTCGGTTCATCTAAAAATTGTTTCTTAATTGTATACTTATGTCATATTTTTACAAAATCATGCATGTTTATTTCTTAAATCTCCTTGTTTAGCAACGTTACCCCAATGATACGTATAGTATCACCAGATCAAAACCGAACAGGTCAAGCAGAGCCAGCGGGGATACAAACTAACCTCCCCCATCTACAAAACTCACGATTTTTCTTTGGGTGCAGACACTTGGATTGCGAAAGCATCCGACATACTATACACTCACGAGACAAACATTGTTTAGGAATACAACTCTCAGAACTGTTGCACTTACCAACATTTCCTATCCACACGCACCAGTGGCATTCCGTATGTCACGATGTCCCCAGCAGTCACGATACCGCAATCTGCTATCAACTAAGAAAACTCTATTACCACTTGCCCTTTTATTTTCTTGCATAAGGCTACCATTCTGCCTTCCGAGACTAAACGCTGTCTCCATCTACATTTCTGCATTGCATAAGGCTACCATTCTGCCTTCGAGACCAAACGCTGTCTCCATCTGCATTTCTGCATTGCATAAGGCTACCATTCTGCCTTCCGAGACTAAACGCTGTCTCCATCTGTATTTCTGCATTGCATAAGGCTACCATTCTGCCTTCCGAGACTAAACGCTATCTCCATCCGCATTTGCATGGCTGAAAGATCGCCGCCTTATTTACATTTGCATGGCTGAAAGATCGCCACCTCATTTACACTTGCATGGCTGAAAGATCGCCGCCTTATTTACACTTGCATGGCTGAAAGATCGCCACCTATGCGTCCCATGGGCTGAAAGATCGCCAAATACCGCATCTCATGGGCTGAAAGATCGCCAAATTATCCAAAGGCGTCATTGTTCGGAGGCACCATTTTCATAGCCCGAGAACACCATGTCATGGCCTGAGGACCCCTTTTAATCTTTTGCATATCATTATTCAAAGGCATCATGGTTCGGAGGCACCATCCTCATAGCCCGAGAGCATCATTTCATGGCCCGCGAATCCTTTATCACACGCTTTATGGCCCAGGACATCATGGTCTAAGGACGTCATTCGAACCTTCCGAAGACAATCCTCATGGTCCGACGGAAAATTGCATCATGTCTAAATTTACGCACAATATATGCTTGTATTGCTTATTTGCAGGTAAACCGGCGAGCAACAGCCGTCTCGGCAGGATCTATACCGCTCCAGTTCCCGCAGCCATGTCAAACCTTAACCATCCCCGTCCTGAATATTGCGTCCGTTTTTGAAAAGTCTCCATCGGCATACTCCACAGACGGATCCTGAACTACATGCGGCCTGATTCCTGTATAACCAGGGATATGTAGGCAGCTCAGAAGCCAGGGCACGGCCTAAGCCTCCTCGAACCATTTCGTTCGGTCAAAATTGGTCATCATATCTTTACCCGACAACTCTTTCATCCTTCCCGGGTAAAGAGGGCCAGCTGTTGATACCCAATTTTTCCCTATATATTTCTAATATACAAAATACTTTCAAAATAGCATGTCCAAATGTTTTACTACTTTTTCGTTAATTTTTACAGACTTTTTAATCAATTTATCGCCCTATTTTATCTGTAAAAACCCAATAATTATTCCCAAAATTATCATTTTTTCTGGTGATTCATTTATTGGATTTTCATATTTATATTAAAATATGGCTAATACAATTTTTTGCACATTTTTACAAGGTCATTTATTATTTTTAAAGTTAAATTGTATGTACTTACAATATTAGCCTTTTTTAGGATTAATTACGTTTATATTCATAGAAAATTAGGTCTGGTATTTTTAAATAGTTAATTATGTGCTATTAATCACTTTAGTACCCTTAATTTATTTTCAGAATTATTTTACTATTTTTAAAAATCAAACAGGGAAAAATGGCTATTTAAATGGTAGCCCCATTTGTATTTCAATTATAACCAGTTCAAACCCCAATCCCAACCCAATTTCGAATTAAAATACCCGACCCAAATCCTAAATCCGCCTACCCGACCCAAAGACCCACTAAATCCCGACCGTTGATCTAAAAGATCAACAGTCCTCATAATTCCTTTCCTTTTTTAATCCAACAACCCACCAAACCCTACCCATTCTCTCATTTCAGCCGCCCTTGAATTCCCTTCTCCCTCAATTCTCTCTGAGACTCCATCAAACCTTAGCCGCCTCCATCAAACTCCAACCCTGAAACCTCCCAAATCCATGGCTTCCAAGGTCATTGGAGGCCTGTATCCACCTCCCATATGTCACTACCCAAACCCCGAACCGGTCGTGATGGCGCCTTTCGTGAAGACAAGGCCAGCCAACCAACCCATATCGCCTTTTCAAAAATAGTTAAACATGAATAAGCAGTCTAAATATGATTTATTAATATTAATTAGCGAAAGTATAGCCTAACACAGCCCTAATCGGGGTGTCACAAGTCACGAGCATCTATGAGAGTGTAAATACAACTACAAGGTCTAAAAATACACTGAACAGGAATAATGAACAACAGAGAGAGAAGCGGCGCTGCGAACGCTGGCAGTCACCTCGCTAGACTCCTATAGCTCTGCTCCAATCAGCCAAAACCTGCTACCGGGTGAATAAATACCTACATCTGCACACGAGGTGCAGGGAGTAATGTGAGTACTCCAACCCTGTAAGTAATAAGAGTAAATAAAGACTGAGCAGTAGGAAACAATGAATCCACATTCGCGTTAGGCTCAATAATCACAACAGGCTTTCAAATCATAATACGAGTCAACCTTTCCTTTTAAAACCCAGCTTTTAGTAAAAATCATTTTTGAAATGCTTCCAGAACTTTCAGTAGGGGTTCAATACCATTTAAAAATAATAATAGAGATTAAAGCAATAATCGGCCCCTCGGGCAAAGCATAGTTCGTAAAACAGCCCCTCGGGCAAAAACAGTAATCATAAATAATTCATAACTTGAAAATCTCGGTGGAAATAACCAAATGCCAAATCAGTGATTAATTTCTGAACATCTCATAAACCCCAGTTTAAATAAAAGTTATTTTAAAACATTTGCTCAGCTTCCGACAGAGGCTCAATATAAAGATGAGTGAAAACAGTCAATCAATCAACATATTCGATAGAAACTCATTTTAAAGAGAAGGGAAATCAATAAGTTCATAAACAGGCCTCTCAGGCAAACATCACTCATATGCATGTCTATATCTATCGCCCCCGGGCTAACCTCTCTGCCACTCGTGACTCAACTCTTACCAATCAGTGCTCACACTCAGCACTCACGCTCAATAGGTACCATATAGTAACCGCTGTGGCGTGCAGTCCGATCCTTATATATATAATAACCGCTGCGGCGTGCAGCCCGATCCATATATCTTCGACGGCGCTCACTGGGGGTATGCAGACTCCGGGAGGTGCCCCTTACGGCCCAAGCGCAATATTGCTGCGGCAAGCAGCCCGATCCAATATATATATCGCTGCGGCGTGCAGCCCGATCCATATAAGCATTGTTGCGGCGTGCAGCCTGATCCGTATCCATATATATGTATATATACTTTGCTGCGGCGTGCAGCCCGATCTATAGATATATATATAATCCTCACTACTGGGCCCTCGGCCTCTCTCAGTCATTTACATCACTATCAGACTCTCAGTCTATCTCAGTTGTCACTCTCACAATCAGACCCTCGGTCTATCTCAGTAAAACAGGGAACTCAACCCAAACAGTTTTTTCGCATTTTTAAGAATATAATGATAGAGCCAGGTTTGAGAAATAAACAGATAAAACATGACTGAGAATATACTTTCAACAAGTAGAGTGAGGAAAATCAGTCAAATGCCCCTAAGGGTCTCAGCAAGTCGGCACAAAGCCCCAAACATGGCACACAGCCCAAGGTATAATGACATCAAACAATTAACTATCAATTACTCATTAAAATAGTCATTCGGGATGGACTAGGTCAAAGTCCCCAGCGATGCTCTATCCCACGCTCGTCATTTAGCGTGCAAGTCACCTCAAAGTAACACAACGATGTGTAATCCAGGGTTTCAAACCCTCAGGATAGTATTTATAATCATTACTTACCTCGAACCGGCGAAACCTCTAGCTCGCGACGCCTTTGCCCCTCCATTCGGCCTCCACGCGCATCGAATCTATCCAAAACTAGAACGAATACGTCACAATAGGCTAAGGGAACATAACCCAACCGAAAAGAATCGAAAATCACGAAATTTACAAAACCCGGGCCCCGGGCCCACTTCTCGAAAAATTAGAAAATTAACATCATTGGATTCCTTATCTCGCCACGAGTCTATACATACCAAAAACTCCCGAATCCGAGCCCAAATGACCCATCAAATCCCACTTTAAAATACCAATTTCCAAGCCCTAGCTTTTCTCCCTTTTTGATGAATTTCCGTGATTTCTAGGTTAATTCTTCCATTAAATCATGAATTTAGGTCATAGAACTCACCTCCCATCACACCTAGTCGAAATCCCCTTTAATTTCCGTCCAAAAGCTCTCAAGGTCGATCAAAAATGGTGGAAATAACCCTTAGCTCGCAGAACAAAATGAGCTTTTAAAACCCTTCTTTGAACAGGCACTTTCGCTTTTGCGGTTGCCTTACCGCATTTGCGACTACCGCTTCTGCGGTTCTACCTCCGCTTCTGCGGATCTTCATTATACCCGGGACCGCTTTTGCGGTCAAGTCCCGCTTCTGCGGACCCCGCTTATGCGGTCAAACACCCGCTCCTGCGGAACTCCTCTAAAGCGCGCGGACTGCTTCTGCGGTCAAAGTCCGCACCTGCGGATATCGCACCCGCGGAATTAATCCGCTTCTGCGGAAATTCTTCAATTGGCCAACTTCGCACCTGCGACCCATACTTTGCATCTGCGGAACCGCATCTGCAGCCCCTTTTCCGCAGATGCGGAAATACCAGATATCAGCAATCTTCAGAAATCTCACAAGTCCAAATTCATCCCGATGGCCATCCGAAATCACCCCGAGGCCCCCGGGACCTCAACCAAAAGTGCCAACCCATCCTAAAGCATCATTCAAACTTGCTCCAATCATCAAAACACCACAAACAACACCAAAACTATCAGATCACATCGGATTCAAGCCTAAGTTCTTCTAAAACTTCTGAATTACGCCTTTGATCAAAAACCCGACCAAAACATCTCCGAATGACCTGAAATTTTGCACACACATCCCAAATCACCTAACGAAGCTACACCAACTCTCGGAATTCCATTCCGACCCTCGGATCAAAATCTCACCTATCAACCGAAATTCGCCAAAATACTAACTTCGCCAATTCAGGCCTAATTCTACACTGGACCTCCAAAGTCAATTCCGATTACACTCCTAAGTCACAAATCATCTAACGAAGCCAACCAAATCATAAAAACTCCAATCCGAGCTCGTATACAAATAAGTCAACTCTTGGTCAAACCTTTCAAATTCAAAGCTTTCTACTGAACTGTTCTTTCAAATTCATCCCAAATTTTCCTGAAACCAAAACCAACGACCTACATTAGTCATAGCACATAACACGGGGCAAGTCATGCCCGAGAACTGTCGATCAAAGTGCAAAAGCTCAGAATGACCGGTCGGGTCGTTACATCCTCCCCCACTTAAACACACGTTCGTCCTCGAACGTACTCAGAGTTGTTTCAAAAGCCAACCAATCGCTGAATAACCTTGCCATACATATACCCGGGGGTGATCCCACGTCACCCTACCTCATTTAGGTCCGATAACACATAGAAACTGAAATTACACAACCCAGTCTAGCCCATAAACCATAGAACCACATTTCCACTTCCGAAATCATCAATACAATCAGAATTTCACATTTATACGCTGAATAAGCCCGAACAAGCTGTAATAACCCATGCCTGCAACCTCAGGTGCAATTATCTAATATACCACATAACTCAAACACATGTAGCGATAACTTCCGTTCACAGCAGCTGCACACAACAACCGAACACCGGTAGAAAACCTCTTATCACCAAAGTCTCATCCTAACACTTTCATATACCGCCAGATATAAATAAAACACACAGTAAGCCATAACCATTCCTCAGGTCAACCATTCATGAAGCCACTTCTCCTTTGGCAACGACCATAGCAAATTTCTGAGCCGAACATCAATATATCCCTTCAATACGCTGAAACCGAATCCGTTTGTATTCATTCTAGATCCCAACCATCTCATCTGATTTTTAACACAACTACTTTGGTGACATGACACACCAATAACATCTAAAGCCACAACTCGTGCAATCCGCGCACTAATGAGTAACGATCTGAACTTACTCAAACCATGAAAATGACTCAAATGAGAGAGTTGTACCACAAGCTCACCAATACCATCACAACACAAGGCTGAGAACCCGTCTCACATCATAGAAATAGAACACATGAATCTAACCCGAAAGGTCATATCTCCACGTAGCTTCGCTACAATGCGCGATCCTATCCAAACACTGCTCCACATGAAACACCTCAAGTCACCATGTCCAAAACCATCAACCAAGCCAATTTGATGCCTAGCACCCAAAAATGAACCACCACAACCATGGAGAAGCAAATGACGCAATGCCACACCAGCCCGAAGGAACATATCCAATGCGCAACGAATCACGCAACAGCCAAATGCCCTTCTCATTTAAATCCCGCTATAAAGCCCCACTGAAACCGCACCATTTGTTGATATAACCACCAAATCTCAACTCCTCGTAACGTAGGAGGGTAACTCACATATCACGAATAAGCTCAACAACAATCGAATGGCACATCTCCCAACAATAGCCGTTCGGAGTAAACAAATCTGACCAGGTGCAGAACACACATCCATGTTGGACCTATCGATGAACCCCAAATCAACTCTGGTCATCCACAATAGATAATTAACTCTTTGAAGGTTCGCAATGACTGAACCATGGCACATACTACCCTCTGACTAACCTTAGCTATTTTCTCATGGTCCACAACCACAAAGCCATCTGATCGCTGGAACTCTCAGTCTCTCAATCCATAAAGCACACGAACCGCCATATCTGATCCCAGCTACACTGCCCGAACATCTAACACACATCCGATACTCGATCATTCCACAAGGGATACTCCTATAATTCTTCTGTGCTGCCAAGCCAACCTGAATATCAACAGCCGAATCCAACAAGAGAGTGCTGCAATACTATCAAAATATCATCAGTTTAATCACATCACCCTTTTTCTGAAACATATACTCCCGTCAAATCACTTCCAATTAACAGTACCATTTCCTTGATTACCTGAGGCTACCCGTTGCCTAAGAGTTTATGAACTTCTTTTCAGAACTGAACTGTAACTCATCTAGCCAAGAACTTCCACTGATCCATTTAGAAGAAAAATCATTACACATCCCATGCTCCGTATGCCCACAGAAAATATACGTCTCCAAACCACGGTAAAACCCAACAAGAACTCTCTCCCAATTCCATTTGCACAAGCTAAACTGTCAGGACTGAATCCTTCTAACTAGATCGAGCTAAGCAAGCTGTCAGAACTCAAGAGCTTTGCTGCAAAATACCTGTAAGAACCCATTACCTCGAACACATACACAGAATTGATCATATCCTTACCATGCCGATTCGGTCTATTATCAACCATTCCATCTATCTACATTTTCCTTCTGATTCATTTTCAACTTGATGCTCCCTCTTGCTTTGGTACCACAATCTCTCAATCCCAGGCTCACTACACGAGACCCAAACACAAGACCACACTGTCTAAGACCCATAAGCCGTTGAATACTCTCTCAATATCCCCAGAAACACTACATTCAAGGATACTTTACTCTTAAGAACTTCCTGCGAATTCTGAATCCGTTACCTTTAATTTTCAGATACCGGTACATAGGAGCCCATAAATAAATCATAAAATGCCACAAGTCTTGACCTCTTTCCAATGAAAACACAGTCTCTAACCACATACACAACTTTGAGATACCCGATTGTTTCTGTAGAATCTTGAACACATTAGAATCATTCTCGAAAGTCATTCACTCTTATTCAAACTACAAATTTCCTGACCCAACGAATGGAAACACCCGTGCCTTATTGGCACTCCGATGCCGCAAAATGAAATCCTTGTCCCGATACGATCAAGCAACTTCCTGTTCTATGCGCCGAGCATTCTTCACCAATGACACTCCAGACATTCTGTGATTCTCATACTTTATGAAGCATAACATGACCCTTGTCAAATTCTTCCTTTACTCTAGCCATAGCTAATTCACTCGCATGCCCCAAACTGGAACCATCATAGCACCTAACCATGCAATCAACTGCTCACAGCAGACTCCCCCACTTTGCTCGAAGCCATAGATCAAGATACGCTCAATAATCCATCACACTTTTACTCTATTGATGCCGCAATATCATAGTGAGATTAAACTCAAATCATTTAGAAGTTGTGAAAACACTGACCATCTAGTTCTATAAATCTTCTACAATTCTCGCATTCATTCCCGCAACAGTTAAGCCCACTCTCTTAAGCAAATCCTAAATTTCAAATTTCAACACGTACCCTTCCATTACACATGAGGTCTTCTAACATACACATAAGGATCACACCACTTCGGAACACTCCGCAGGAGATAACCCACCTGCTTCGCCTTAATATAACATTTCCGTATACCTTCCATCGTCATACACATTACACAGCCACTTAGTCTTCCTGAGTCTAAACTCATACCGCAACATGAAATTTACTTCACTCCCATCTAGGAGACATGAAAAGATCCTTCACGAGCCCATCACTCGGGGCCACACATCCAATCACAATGGAAAATCAAACACCTAATAGTTCATCTATCATCCAGTAGACCTTCCTCGTCGCTTCCAAGTTACATAGTTTCATCTTGCAGTACTAACGTATTCATCACATGACCATTCAACTGTCAGTTCCACTAATAGGGACACTGTCGAACATATAAGTCCAAAACACTTACTCACACAATCAGCACCTCAATGCTCAAGCCATAGGCAAAAATCCAGCCTCAAGTCCTCCAGACTGGCCCAACATCAAACTCACAGAGATCACATCTCGCCCCCTGATCGGGGAATCACAAGCCATCAAGGCACATCTGATACTGAGCGCTCATGCGCATACAAACGCGTGGAAGGAATTTCAAGAGTTTCTTTTCAAGCTGAATCAAAGACGCACGATAAGAATTCAAGAATGTGAAGTTTTCCTAAAGGTTCTGCAGCCTCTCGAGGATAAATACAGACGTCTCCGTACCGATCCGCGAGACTCTACTAAACCTGCTCAAGACTCGTGAGACCTAGTAACCTAGGCTCTGATACCAACTTGTCACTACCCAAACCCCGAACCGGTCGTGATGGCGCCTCTCGTGAAGACAAGGCCAGCCAACCAACCCATATCGCCTTTTCAAAAATAGTTAAACATGAATAAGCAGTCTAAATATGATTTATTAACATTAATTAGCGGAAGTACAACCTAACACAGCCCTAATCGGGGTGTCACAAGTCACGAGCATCTATAAGAGTGTAAAATACAACTACAAGGTCTTTAAAAATACACTGAGCAGGAATAATGAACAACAGAGAGAGAAGCGGCGCTGCGAACGCTGGCAGTCACCTTGCTAAACTCCTATAGCTCTACCTCCAATCAGCCAAAACCTTCTACCGGGTGAATAAATACATGCATCTGCACACGAGGTGCAGGGAGTAATGTGAGTACTCCAACCAAGTAAGTAATAAGAGTAAATAAAGACTGAGAAGTAGGAAACAATGAATCCACATTCGCGTTAGGCTCAATAATCGCAACAGGCTTTCAAATCATAATACGAGTCAACCTTTCCTTTTAAAACCCAGCTTTTAGTAAAAATCATTTTTGAAATGCTTCCAGCAGTTTCAGTAGGGGTTCAATACCATTTAAAATAATAATAGAGATTAAAGCAATAATTGGCCTCTCGGGCAAAGCATAGTTCGTAAAACAGCCCCTCGGGCAAAAACAGTAATCATAAATAATTCATAACTTGAAAAGCTCAGTGGAAATAACCAAATGCCAAATCAGTGACTAATTTCTGAACATCTCATAAACTCAGTTTAAATAAAAGTTATTTTAAAACATTTGCTCAGCTTCCGACAGAGGCTCAATATAAAGATGAGTGAAAACAGTCAATCAATCAACATATTCGATAGAAACTCACATTAAAGAGAAGGGAAATCAATAAGTAACAGGCCTCTCAGGCAAACATCACTCATATGCATGTCTATATCTATCGCCCCTCGGGATAGACTCTCTGCCACTCGTGACTCAACTCTTACCAATCAGTGCTCACACTCAGCACTCACGCTCAATAGGTACCATATAGTAACCGCTGCGGCGTGCAGCCCGGTCCATATATATATAATAACCGCTGCGGCGTGCAGCCCGATCCATATATATATAATAACCGCTGCGGCGTGCAGCCCGATCCATATATCGTCGACGGCGCTCACAGTGGGGTGTGCAGACTCCGGGAGGGGCCCCTTATGGCCCAAGCGCAATATTGCTGCGGCGTGCAGCCCGATCCAATATATATATCGCTACGGCGTGCAGCCCGATCCATATAAGCATTGCTGCGGCGTGCAGCCCGATTCGTATCCATATATATGTATATACTTTGCTGCGGCGTGCAGCCCGATCCATATATATATATATATATATATAATCCTCACAACTGGGCCCTCGGCCTCTCTGAGTCATTAACATCACTATCAGACTCTCAGTCTATCTCAGTCGCCACTCTCACAATCAGACCCTCGGTCTATCTCAGTAAAACGGGGAACTCAGCCCAACAGTTTTTCCGCATTTTTAAGAATATAATGATAGAGCCAGGTTTGAGAAATAAACAGATAAAACATGACTGAGAATATACTTTCAACAAGTAGAGTGAGGAAAATCAGTCAAATGCCCCTAAGGGTCTCAGCAAGTCGGCACAAAGCCCCAAACATGGCATACAGCCCAAGGTATAATGACATCAAACAATTAACTATCAATTACTCATTAAAATAGTCATTCGGGATGGACTAGGTCACAATCCCCAGCGGTGCTCTACCGCACGCTCGTCATTTAGCGTGCAAGTCACCTCAAAGTAACACAACGATGTGTAATCCGAGGTTTCAAACCCTCAGGACAGTATTTACAATCATTATTTACCTCGAACCGGCGAAACCTCTAGCTCGCGATGCCTTTGCCCCTCCATTCGGCCTCCACGCGCGTCGAATCTATCCAAAACCAGAACGAATACGTCACAATAGGCTAAAGGAACATAACCCAATAGAAAAGAATCAAAAAATATCGAAAATCACGAAATTTGCAAAAACCGGGCCCCGGTCCCACTTCTCAAAAAATCAGAAAATTTACATCATCGGATTCCTTATCTCGCCACGAGTCTATACATACCAAAAACTCCCGAATCCGAGCCCAAATGACCCATCAAATCCCACTTTAAAATACCAATTTCCAAGCCCTAGCTTTTCTCCCTTTTTGATGAATTTCCGTGAATTTCCAGGTTAATTCTTCCATTAAATCATGAATTTAGGCCATAGAACTCACCTCCCATCACACCTAGTTGAAATCCCCTTCAATTTCCGTCCAAAAACTCTCAAGGTCGATCAAAAATGGTGGAAATAACCCTTAGCTCGCGGAACAAAATGAGCTTTTAAAACCCTTCCCTGAACAGGCACTTTCGCTTCTGCGGTTGCCTTACCGCATTTGCGACTACCGCTTGTGCGGTTCTACCTCCGCTTCTGCGGATCTTCATTATGCCCGGGACCACTTTTGCGGTCAAGTCCCGCTTCTGTGGACCCCGCTTATGCGGTCAAACACCCGCTCCTGCGGAACTCCTCTAAAGCGCGCGGACCGCTTCTGCGGTCAAAGTCCGCACCTGCGGATATCGCACCCGCGGAATTAATCCGCTTCTGCGGAAATTCTTCAATTGGCCAACTTCGCACCTGCGACCCATACTTCGCATCTGCGGAACCGCATCTGCGGCCCCTTTTCCGCAGATGCGGAAATACCAGATATCAGCAATCTTCAGAAATCTCACAAGTCCAAATTCATCCCGATGGCCATCCGAAATCACCCCGAGGCCCCCGGGACCTCAACCAAAAGTGCCAACCCATCCTAAAACATCATTCAAACTTGCTCCAATCATCAAAACACCACAAACAACACCAAAACTATCAGATCACATCGGATTCAAGCCTAAGTTCTTCTAAAACTTCCGAATTACGCCTTTGATAATAAACCCGACTAAAACACCTCCGAATGACCTGAAATTTTGCACACACATCCCAAATCACCTAACGAAGCTACAGCAACTCTCGAAATTCCATTCCGACCCTCGGATCAAAATCTCACCTATCAACCGGAATTCGCCAAAATACTAACTTCGTCAATTCAGGCCTAATTCTACACTGGAACTCCAAATTCAATTCCGATTACACTCCTAAGTCATAAATCATCTAACGAAGCCAACCAAATCATAAAAACTCCGATCAGAGCTCGTATACAAATAAGTCAACTCTTGGTTAAACCTTTCAAATTCAAAGCTTTCTACTGAACTGTTCTTTCAAATTCATCCCAAATTTTCCTGAAACCAAAACCAACGACCTACATTAGTCATAGCACATATCACGGGGCAAGTCATGCCCGAGAACTGTCGATCAAAGTGCAAAAGCTCAGAATGACCGGTCGGGTCGTTACACCATGGCTTCTACGTGTTCGATTATTATGGTTTCAAGGCTAGATCTTGAAAGATCTTGGTCCAGACCTTGGTCGATTCCGATTTACGGCTGTTCTCCAGTCGTCTCTGACCTTTCTCCGGCCAGCCATGGTTGTTCGAGTCTGACTCTTGACTCTCCTGCTTAAATCGATGGTTTTCAAAGCCTTTCTCACCACCTGGGGTTCCTCTGAAATCCTAACCTTCAAGGTTCTCTCGACTCCTCTTAGATTTGTTTCAGACCTATGTCTGCTCTGAACTTTTAAGCATTTTTCTCTTAGATTTGTTTCAATTCGTATTATCCTTCTGCCTGAGTTTGCATGTTAAGACCCCTAATTTCTTTTGACTGTTTATTAAGCGAATGTTTGTTTGCCTGAGTTTTTGTCCGATCTGTTTGTTTATCCTCTTTTTAAAACCCTTCTATTGTTGAAAATCTTATGGTTTTGGGTATGAGACTTTTTGTTTAAGTGTAGAAGTTCTTTTCGAAATCTCTTGTTCCCTTTGTGCAATTCTTCCGATTCTGGGTTTCTGTCTTCTCTTTAACCTCGCCTATGTTGAAAGCCCTAATTCTTCTAGGTTTCTTCGTTTGATTTTTTTACTGGCCTGCTCTTGTTTGAGTTTCTGTGACTATCTCACTTCGAATGTGTTTCTACTAAGTTCCTTATGCCTAACTTACAGTAGCTCTATGTGCTTGTGTTCGTCTTGACTGGTCAAGACTTGCCCCTTTGCTTGCTATGTTTGGTTACTCACATCTCACTCTATTTATATGTTAAAAACCTGACTCATGACTATCTCTTTGATTGACTCTGAGCTCCCTGTTTCTTGGCTTGATTTGAAAATTTCTCTTTAGACTTTCGATTCTCCTATTTTAACTTGGTTTATTTGCTTATTCATGGGAACCCATGTTACTCTTCTTAAATCAGTAATTTCGAATCCTTGATTCCCTGATTTACCATGTGCCGATTTTCGATTGTCTCCATATTCTGCAATTTTATTGTGTTTCTTACCTTATTTGGTTAACCAAGTANTGATCGATGATCCTTCAGCCATCTTTGTGTTCAAAAGGGCTTTCATGGCTGTCTGCTTAGCTGCACGATTTTGCTTACCGAACATCTCTTTGAGACTTTCGAGCATATCGTAAGCAAACCCCATAGACTGATGCTGATGTTGCAAAACATTCGCCATAGAGGCAAGAATGTAACATCGCGCCCTCATCAGCCTTAACCCATTTGTCATAGGCCTTAACCTGATCATCCGTAGCATTTTCAGGTTTTTCTGGGCATTCCTCAGAGATTACAAATTTGTAACCTTCAACAGTTAGGACAATATCAAGGTTCCTTTTCCAGTCAACATAATTCGGTCCTTCTAACTTGTTTTGGTTCAAAATTGAGGTAAGTGGGTTGAATGAAGACATGGTTAATCTGAGAGATATTTACATTAAATGGATCATTAGTTATGTATTTAGAACAATTAAATTCAAAACAACACATTGCACATATAACCATGCTTATTGAACAGTTAGATTCGTTAGGGAAACTTAACTATTCATGCAAAATATATGAGTGATGTAAGATATTAACTCCATCAATTTAAACAGGACCAACTCAGATGGCGAGTAAACTGTTAATTTAAGATATGTAAATATCACTTTTATAAACTCTAGTTTCATTGAATCAACATGTAACTCAGTTGGAGAGTTAATACAAGTAATCAAATAACTAGAGGCAAAACTACAGTAATCATCTATAATAAATTTATCCGATGTGGAAGAAGACCTATGTCAACATATAAATTCATTATATTACTGTAAAAAATGATTGGAAACAATGGGAATTGAACCCTACCATCACAGATTTCTTTAAAAAAATTCTTTATAAATTTTCCAGAAATAGAAAATGCAAAAACCATCTAAACGACCCGAATGCCAAAAAACAACGTACGTCATGAGCAAAGCTGATATGTATTGCTCACTGGATCGTTTCCAATGAACCTACTAAACTTTAAGGTCAATCGGAGTTNGTCAATTCCGGTTTACGGCTGTTCTCCGGTCGTCTTTGACCTTTCTCCGGCCAGCCATGGCTGTTCAAGTCTGACTCTTGACTCTCCTGCTTAAATCGATGGTTTTCAAAGCCTTTCTCACCACTTGGGGTTCCTCTGAAATCCTAACCTTCAAGGTTCTCTCGACTCCTCTTAGATTTGTTTCAGACCTATGTCTGCTCTGAACTTTTAAGCGTTTTTCTCGAAGTTTCTTTTAAAGCTCCGCTTTCAAAACTCCTTATCTTTTCGATTAGGGTTTTTGTTAAGTTATTTCGAAACCTTTCTTTGATTTTTTGATATGTTTTGCTGTGTTTGCTCGTATTATCCTTCTGCCTGAGTTTGCATGTTAAGACCCCTAATTTCTTTTGACTGTTTATTAAGCGAATGTTTGTTTGCCTGAGTTTTTGTCCGATCTGTTTGTTTATCCTCTTTTTAAAACCCTTCTATTGTTGAAAATCTTATGGTTTTGGGTCTGAGACTGTTTGTTTAAGTGTAGAAGTTCTTTTCGAAATCTCTTGTTCCCTTTGTGCAATTCTTCCGATTCTGGGTTTCTGTCTTCTCTTTAACCTCGCCTATGTTGAAAGCCCTAATTCTTCTAGGTTTCTTCGTTTGATTTTTTTACTGGCCTGCTCTTGTTTGAGTTTCTGTGACTATCTCACTTTGAATGTGTTTCTACTAAGTTCCTTATGCCTAACTTACATTAGCTCTATGTGCTTGTGTTCGTCTTGACTGGTCAAGACTTGCCCCTTTGCTTACTATGTTTGGTTACTCACATCTCACTCTATTTATATGTTAAAAACCTGACTCATGACTATCTCTTTGATTGACTCTGAGCTCCCTGTTTCTTGGCTTGATTTGAAAATTTCTCTTTAGACTTTCGATTCTCCTATTTTAACTTGGTTTATTTGCTTATTCATGGGAACCCATGTTACTCTCCTTAAATCAGTAATTTCGAATCCTTGATTCCCTTATTTACCATGTGCTGATTTTCGATTGTCTCCATATTCTGCAATTTTATTGTGTTTCTTACCTTATTTAGTTAACCAAGTATTGTACTGATTCTCCATTAGTTGTTTCCTTAATTGAACCCCTATGCACTTACCCCTAATTGTCTATCCTGTACATGATGCTCTATCTGATTTCTTTCCTTAAACATTTTCTGCCCCTTACCATTGGTTGATTGCCCCTTAATTAAAGGAGTACTTGCATTGATTTGATTCTGATTAGTACTTGGTTCCATAATTACTATACAATTGTAACTCTTGCTTATTTTACATGGTTTTCGAACTACTATATATACATACTCTCTCATTAACAGACGGACGAACAATTTTAGTTCTGAACTCACACTTACACTCAAAACACTCTCTCTTGCTTTACTACTTGTATTGTGGCCTGTTTAGCTGGTTGAAAGCCAAAGCTATATTTCAAAGTCCTGCTACTTTTCTTTACTACATTTTGCCTTCTTTGAACTGGTACATTCTAATTAAGTTTTTAGCCTCAACAACAACATGGTTACTTAATGTTCTTGCATTCTCGTCTGCCTACTGCTTGTATCTATTTCAGTACCTTTATTTAGCATGCTGTAATTTCTTTTCTCCTGTTCTGAATCAATGTATTGTGAATCCTAAATCCATACCCCAATGTGTTTGATACTTATGGTTTGTTTGGGGCATGACAGCATCAAATATTGCTGAACATGACTCAAACTTGGTCCTCCTAGGATCATTACCTCTATGTTACCCTTATATGTGTGTGTTCTGTTTGAATTACAAGCATGACAGAACCCCTGTTGCTGTGCATGCCTAGAATTGACTCATGCCTAAATATATAGGCCCTTGCAATGGATTCCCAATCCCCTGCCCCTTTGGAGTGAAATTATCAACTCTTTAAAGTATTAATGGTTGTCTCCCATCCCCCTTTTCCTTTCCTTTGTTCCCTCAGCTTTTAAAATTATTTTCTGCACTTCCACTCTCTCTTTGACTTAAGTCCTGCCCCCCTCATGTGAGCCCTGCCTTGGGACCCATGAGCTCCCTCTAATTTTGGACACATGAGGGCTGACATTTCCACACTGCACTTGTCCCTATTCTGGTGATGTAATTTGGGTGTGAGCACTGCCCGAGGTCCAATTGAGGCTCTTAGGGAACTCTAACACACTCAAGTTTGAGAAAGGCTTTGAAGCAATGGCATCTTAAGGCAGTTATTCCATAGCTCAGGGAGGAACCAAGAATCGGGCCTCCTCTAGTCGTATTTTATGTATTTTGATGTAATTTATTATTCCTGGTTTGTAAATAATTTGTAATGAACACTTGGGGCTGGCTAGTGAAAAGGGTTGGGTATTTATGCATGCCAAGGGTAGAACCATGCCTATAGGATTATTTAAGTTTCTGCATGTTCAAGCTGCATTTAGAAACCATGCCTATAGGACTATTTTAATTTCTGCATATTCAAACTATGTTTAGAAGCCATGCCTATAGGGTATTTTAATGCTGCAAACTATGTTTAGAAGCCATGTCTATACGACTTCTTATAGATAACCTGTCTATAGGGATCATCTAAAATTCTGCACATTTTTCACCGTTTAGATATCATGTTTTAGGACCCAATTGATTATAAGTCAGTAGCA
Organism: Nicotiana attenuata; assembly: GCF_001879085.1. Lineage (NCBI taxonomy): Eukaryota > Viridiplantae > Streptophyta > Magnoliopsida > Solanales > Solanaceae > Nicotiana > Nicotiana attenuata. The sequence continues at coordinate 341,725 of NW_017670597.1, forward strand.
TGCTGAAATCAGTAACATACAGAAATCATGCCTACAGGGGTTCATAAATACAATGCTGATTCGTTTCCACTCACATGCAATGTTAGGTATCATGTCTATAAGGACCTAAAATCAGCAACACATAAAAATCATGCCTATAGGGATTCTTAAACAAACCTGATACGCTTCGTTCACAATCAATGTTAGATATCATGCTCCTAAGGATTAAAATCAGATACTATCACCTGCAGAATCTGTAACCAGTCTAATTTAATTTTGTCCATTCTGAACCTCTTTTCAATAATCTGATTCCCTTGCTTAATAAGGTTTAGCAAGCCTTCCTATGGGATGTCAAACAATTTGTTTTGAGTTCTACTGCCTTACCACCTTCTGAACTAAGTAGATATCATGCCTATAGGACCCCGTCTAAACGCTTAGGCAAACCTTAGGCAATATAAATACAATTGAACTCGCCTCTGTTATTTGTTTAAGTGTTACAATCAGTAGGCAGGCCCGATTCTGTTTCCTAACTGAATCATGCAATAAGCCAGGCCTGCTGCAATAAAACAATCTCTTCTTCCCTCAAGTATATTTTTAAAATCAGACCTTACTCATTTGTTTAAGTCATGCTATTGGATTGTTTGTGTTTGGAGGAGGTATACTTGAGCCTTCTATGTTTATGTGTTTCCCCTCTAATGTTCAATCTTTATATGTTTTGTGTGTTGCCTTAGAATTTTTTACCTTTGGAACCTCAAATAAGCCTAACATCCCTCCCTTTTATGATTAGTAGTCCTAAGTGCCTCCGGGACTGATAGGAATGGGACGGGTAATAGCATGCAATAAGTGATCGAGACCAATCCACGCTTTAATACCTTAATGGGGTGGGAAGGGTAGATATGGATATGATGACCGGTGCGTTAATACCACGTGTAGCCTCTCTGTTGAGGAGTGATTACCGGGTATTGCATTGATGTGATCCATATTTTTAATAAACCTAGGATCCCCTTCCTTTATTCTTTATTCTCTTTTAGCATTGTAATTCCTTATTTAAAGATCAGCTCTTTTAATTATTCTTTCAAACTTTGTCTACTTCTGAACCATTATGTATTGAAATCCCCTCTTATTTGAGCCTTATCTGCTTCTATGTTAATTGCACCTCAAATTCACAATAATTGTCTGGCCGGGAACCACACTAGTGGATCCTGAGGGGTGCCTAACACCTTCCCCTTGGGATAATTTCAAGCCCTTACCCAATCTCTGGTTATTCAAACAAGCTTAGAGTTGAATCTCTATTGGTGTCCTAATGCATCTTAATCATTAGGTGGCAACTCTTCAAATGCAAACCCAGTTCCCAAAAGGAACGAGTTGTCCTCCAAATGTCATAAACCTGATTTCGCGAGAAAAAGGGGGCGCGACAGCAACATGGGAAAGTAATTGCATATTCTTCAAGGCAGTTAAGGAAGCATGAGCGGAATTATCCCACCCATGGCCTCGAGTTAGCTGTGGTTGTCCATGCACTTAAGATATGGCGGAATTATTTATATGGTGTTCATGTTAATGTATTCACAGATCATAAAAGCCTACAATATATCTTCAAGAAAAAAGAGTTGAATTTGCGACAGAGGCGATGGCTTGAGTTATTGAAATATTACGATGTTAACATTCTCTACCATCCAGGGAAAGCTAATGTCGTAGCAGATGCCTTAAGTCGCTGATCTATGGGTAGCTTAGTACATGTAGAGTCCGAGAAAAGACAATTAACTGGAGAGATTCATCAATTGGCTTGTTTGGGGGTTCGGTTAGTAGACTCTGGCGATGGTGGAGCTATACTCCAAAATGCTGCAAAATCATCTCTCATGGTTGAAGTAAAGGAGAGGCAGTACGAGGACCTAGAGTTGGTTGAGTTGAGAGAGCGAGTCCTGCAGCAGAAGAAGCCGTTATTAGAGCTCAAGGGAGATGGGGTTCTGAGATACAGGGGTCATTTGTGTGTTCCAAATGTAGCAGGGTTACGAGACATGATTATGTCAGAGGCATATTATTCATGGTACTTCATTCACCCTGGGTCGACAAAGATGTATCACGACATTAAGGAGTTGTACTGGTGGAACGATATGAAGAGAACATTGCTGAGTTTGTCGCTCAGTGTCCTAGTTGCCAACATGTGAAGATAGAGCACCAGAAGCCCGGAGGGATAATGCAGACTATAGAGATCCCTACATGGAAATGGGAGGCGATAAACATGGACTTTGTCACGGGTTTACCTCGTTCTCATCATAAATTCGATTCCATATGGGTGAAAATTGATAGGCTCACAAATCAGCTCATTTCCTACCGGTCAAATCTACATATACAACAGAAGATTATGCAAAGTTATATATTAAGGAGATAGTGCGGCTACACGGAATACCAGTATCTATTATATCTGACCATGGGGCCCAGTTTACAGCACATTTTTGGAGGTCATTTCAGAGAGGTATAGGGACTCAGGTGAATCTCAGCACAACTTTTCATCCACAGACTGATGGACAAGCCGAGCGCACAATTCAAACGCTCGAGGATATGTTACGAGCATGTTTGTTGGATTTTAAAAGAAGTTGGGATGAACATCTACCTCTTATCGAGTTTGCATATAATAACAGTTACCACTCCAGTATCTAGATGGCTCCGTACGAGGCTTTGTATGGGCGGAAGTGCAGATCTACTATAGGGTGGTTTGATGTTAGAGAATCTAGGTTACACGGGCCAGACCTGGTTCAACAGGCCATAGAAAAAGTAAAGCTTATCCGGGAGCGACTGTTGGCAGCTCAGAGTCGTCAGAAGTCATATTCTTATGTGCGGCGACAAGACTAAGAGTTCAGGGTTAATGATTGCGTATTCTTAAAGGTATCACCTATGAAGGGTGTGATGAGGTTTGGAAAGAAGGGCAAGCTTAGCCCATGGTATATTGGGCCTTATATGATCATTCGGATAGTGGGCCAAGTAGCTTATGAGTTAGAATTGCCCACAGAATTGGAGTCTGTCAATCCGGTTTTTCACGTATCCATGCTACGGAAGTGCATTAGCGATCCTACCCGAGTGGTGCCCACAGATGATGTACAGATTACGGAGAACTTGACATACGAGGAAATTCCGGTTTGCCATCCTAGACTGACAAATCCGCAAGCTACGGAATAAGGAAATAGCCTCCGTGAAGGTTTTATGGAGAAGCAAGAATTTGGAAGAGATGACGCAGGAAGCGGAGGAAGAAATGAAGTCTAAGTAGCCCCGCTTATTTCAAATTGAAGATATGGATCGAGGTGGGATACCTCAACACAGCTCTATTCTGGCCAGTAGGTCATCAGGTAAGCTCTTATTTTTGACTCTCAGAATTTATAATGGACAGTTGCGTGAAGCCAAGTGTTGCAATTTATAAACAGTGGCCATGTGTGGCATGTACAGTATGTTTTCTGGCTGCGTACAAGTTGGTTTTAGTCTAGTGTACGGAGGAGACTGTGGCAAAAAATTTCCAAAATATCTAAGAGGAAACATTAAGGGGGAAGGAAGTTACATCTCGCGTTTTTCGTACGTTAAAGTTTCGTCTTCAGTTAATTGACGTAGACTCGGGATGAGATTTGTAAGTGCAAAGAAAATGAGTTTCGGTGAAGGTTGTCGATTTGGGATAAAATACGGTCCGAGCGATAATACCCGATATTTATGGACTAGTGCCATACAAGGTAATACATGACCATGATACTAAGGTATACATGGTATGTTAAAAGTGAGTAGTATTTTAAGTAAGTTGAGATAATTCTTAATTATGTGGAAAATTGGTTAATTATTGGATAAGAAGATATTACCTAATTAACTAATAAGTTATGGATAAAGATTAAAACCACCCCCCACCCCCACGTGGCAGCAAGCCACCACCTAACCATATGAATCTTATTCATTATGGGCTAGGTGGCAATCAATTCAACATAAGGCAATATGAAACTATGTATCTTTCAATTCAAAGATAGATATGTACTCGAAGATATCAAAGATAGATATGTATCTTTCAACAATTTAAAGATAGATATGTATCTTTCAACAATTTAAAAGAATAGCAACGTATAAGGCAATCTGAAGCAACGCAGAAGGGTACAGATCTTCAATAATTCAAATAGAGATTTCATAGTATCTTAAGCAACGTGAGATTTTGCAATTTTAAGGAAATACGGTGTAATCCTTCTCAAGAATATCACACGGATTTTCCCTACTCCAAGTATGTTAAGGATAAGCCCTTCCTTCATTTTTTCATGATCTCGTAAGCACATGAGTTTGATAACGAGGCATAAAGAGAAATTCATATTCCTGAATTTATGTACATTTCCTAGTCTCATAAGTTACAGTATTCTCCCTTATTGGACTTCATATTCAATGGAGTATTGTTTTGTTTTTGTCAAAAGAGCAGAGAGCCTATATATACAATAGTACAGTATTTTCATTACCGTCGAGCTATAATGGATGGGCAGGCCCCTATTGGGCAACCTCTGATTAGATGGTAAGTCATATACCGAACCTACTGTGGCCGAGCACCTATGAGCGAGGCCATTTGGCCGAGATACAGAGCCTAGTATGGCCGAGCGCCTATGAGCGAGCCTACTACGGCAGAGCAGATATATACATATAACGAGCCTTATAAGGCCGAACAACTACTTTACTTACTATATTGAGAGAGTTAAGTCAATATCAGCAGGTGAGCATATCTTTAGATTACCTTTGACTCCCAGTTACTTTCAGCTATTATATTATCGGTTCAGTTTCAGCTTTCAGTTATATTATAGCCTTGCATACTCGGTACATTATTTGATACTGACGTCCCTTTTTCTGGGGATGCTGCATTTCATGCGTGCAGGTTCAGACAGACAGGCGGGTAGACCTCCTCAGTAGGTGTTGTCCGAGTTCAGCTTTATTAGTAAGCTCCACGTCTTTCGGAGTTGTTGGGTCTAGAAGGTTTGTGTACATCTTGTATATATATGCATATAGGTTATAGGTAGGTCGGGGCTCTGTTCCGATCACGGTACATCAATCAGTAAAGGCTTGTAGACATATCCTCTCAGTTAGTGTAGCATGTTGGGCTTGTAGGCCCTGTATGTATATTTTATTGGCTTGTCAGTTGTAATAGTTATGACGGCCTTGCCGGCTCAGCTTTATATTGACATTTAGTCAGCATTAGTTTCCATTCAGTTTTATATTTTGCTTCGCAAATTGTCTTGCAGTGTGGACCCTGGCCAAAGTATGACATTATATGTCTAGAGTTCCTGAGTCGCAAGTTGCTACGCAAGGATAGATGAGGCACCGTGTGCCGGTCTCACCCCCAGGCTCTGGGCGTGACACTTTCTTATCCGAAATTATTTCCTATGGTTTTTATTTATGATATTAAGTTATTTTGGCAAGATTTTAGCCGTCCGAAGGTTTTGTGACACGAGAAGGTCAGTTTAGAGTATCGATTTAGCTTCTTTGAGGTAAGTATCTTGCCTAACTTTGTGCGAGAGAACTACCCCTTAGGATTGGAGTTATTTGTGCTATTTGTATAATGTGAAAGTCGTGTATCCGAGGTGACGAGTGCGTAATCGGGCTTATATGTGTAAATTGACCGGTTTGGACTCTTAGGCTTCTTTCATGTATTTATTTGAAATTTTTATCACATGTTATATCTTTTTATTTGTCATGTTTACTTTCACGTGCTTTATTTAAAGTTGTTGTTACATGTCACATCATTTCCTTGTCAAATTTACTCTTACATGCTTTATTTAAAGTTGTTACCTCTTTGATCATTATTTGACTTCCTTTATTGTTGAGTTATTCTTAATTGAAATTGCTGTTACATGATGTCCTTTTGTTGCCGAGTTATTCTCACGCATTTAGACGTAGTTGCTAGTTTGTGTCATCTCTTTCATAGTTAACCTATTTCATACACTAGGATTCGAAGTTTGCCATTTCGTGCGAATACATTCATTATCGAGTTTATCTTTAAGCAATCAATTGAAGTTAACGTTACTGAAAGTCATTAATCTACTTTAGTTGAAGTTATAATTAAAAGAGGTGTTGTTCATTGTTGAGTTACTTTCCCGTTGTTTTTGTTGTTATTGAGATTCTATACACATTGTGTTGAGCCGTGGGCTATTTGTGTTGGAAATACTAATACTGTTGGTTCTTTTGGAAAGGTTGTGGCCTATATGCACTTGTGGTACGAGTTGATATGTCGTGTTGTCGTGATGTTAGCTCATGTAAATTATTGTGTGGATTGGTTGTCGTTATGCGGAGCATAGCATTTCAGTATTGTTGTTATGCGAGGCATAAGGGTGGCATCCCACTATTGTCGATTGTGCGGAGTGATACGTGTGGCTATTGTGTTATTGTCCAGGAGGAGCGATAAGGGTGGCTATTATGCAGAGTGATATGGGTACCTATTGGAGTGATACATGTGGCTAACAATATTGCCATGACAGAGTTATATGGGTGGCTGCTGAGTGATATGGGTGCCTATTTGGAATGATACATGTGGCTAATGATATTGTCATGGCAGAGTGATATGGGTGGCTATCGGAGAGATAAGGGTGGCAATGTCAGAAATGATGTGTGATAGAATGGGGGTATTATGTTGTTGATATTCGTATGTTAGTGTGATTCTACCCGTGTATGTTATACACCTTACGTTACTTGTTGTGTTGCTTTCAATGAGCTACTCGATGTCTTTGATATTACTTGTTGACTTGGGCTGTAATAGTACACTCGCACAAGCATACACCGTATCATGACACTTATACTAGTTCAGGAGTAAGAAAAGTAACATTTATTGATCATGCCCGTGTATTCTTGTATAATCTATATTCATGTGATATTGAGCCTGTGACCATGCCGGACGGATTGTGATAGTGAGCATGTGACCATGTCTTGGGCAGATTGTGATTGTGAACCTGTGATTATGTCGGGCGGCTTGAGATGTTGGCATGTGAGTTGTCCGTGCAGTTGTGATTAGAAATGTGGGCACCAGGTGTCATGAGCATATGATTTGTGGGTTGAGACTCGTGACTTGTGATTATGAGATGAGGTATCTTGGAGAAATGTTCGTTGCAAAACTTGTGTTAGAATGACTTAGTTAATTGGTTGTTATTGGTTTTTCCTTATTTGGTTTTAATGGTACTTTCACAGTGTTTTTATTACTTTACTATTTATATCACATGTTGATCCTTGTTGCCATTTATTGATTCCTACTTTCATTATTAGATTTATACTTCTATATACAGGTTAATTTGACTAGTAGGTGTCTTGACTTGTATCTCGTCACTACTCGCTGAGGTTAGTCTTGATACTTACTGGATACCGACCGTGGTGTACTCATACTACACTTCTGCGATTTTTGTGCAGATCCAGGTATTCAAGATATCAGACTTAGTCAAAGTTAGCTCATTTATCGCGATGATTCAAGGTAGAGCTGCTTGGTCATCGCAATCATTTGGAGTCCTTTCCTTTTTATTGTACTGTCAGCTTGTTATTTGAACAATATTGTATTTCGATCTCTGAGATCTTTTCATGTATTCTGCTATGGTTCATGAATCTGTATTATCTAATCTTGGGAGGTTGTGATGATTATGGCCGCGTAGACTTATTTCGCTTTTGTTTCTGTATTCATATTAAACTCTGTCTAAAATTATCATTGTTAAACTGGCTTAATTATTGAAAGTAATCAGCTTACCTAGTCTTAGAGACTAAGTGCCATCACGAAGCTTATGGTGGGATTTTGAATCGTGACAAGTTGGTATCAGAGCTGTAGGTTCATAGATTTCACGAGTCACGAGCAAGTTTAGTTGATTCATGTGGATCGGTACGGAGATATATGTACTTATCTTCGAGAAGCTACGAAACTATTAGGAAAACTCCACTTCTTTCATTCATGTTGTGCGGATTTATTGATTTTGAAATTTGAGCCTTTGTATCTCTATTCTCTCACAGATGGTAAGGACACACGCTACTGGATCAGTCGAGCAGACACCCTCCCCCTGATAGAGCCGCGAGAAGCCAGGGCTGAGGTAGAGGCCGAGGAGGGGCACGTGCCGCAGCTAGAGCACCTACCAGAGTTGCAGTTATGGAGAAACCAATAGCTCTGGTAGGGTGATTTCAGGAGACTTTTGTGCAGTTCGTGAGCATGTTTGGAATATAGGCTAAGGCGAGATTGATCTTCGTTGCACCACCCACTTCGTAGATAGAGGTGGAGCTCAGACTCCCACCGCCAGTACTCTAGAGCAACAGGCTCACATTGGTCAGATTTCAGGTATGGTGCCGGTGCAGCCTGTTATTTCGGTTTAGGCTGAGGTTAGGCCAGGGACTTTAGAGAAGGAGCATAAGAGGCTTGAGAGGTTCAAGTGGTATAGTCTACCTACTTTCAGTGGGACAACTACCGAGGATGCGCAAGGTTTTCTAGAGAAGTGTTACCGTATTCTCCATATCATGAGTATTGTGGAGGTGAGGAAAGTTGCTTTTACTATATTTCAGCTATCGGGAGCATTGTATTACTGGTGGCAGGTTTATGAGGAGGGTAGGCCAGCTGATGCGGCACCACTCACTTGGACTTAGTTTTCAGAGATGTTTTTGAAGGAGTTTGTTCCCCAAACCCTCGGGGATACATGGCGTATAGAGTTTGAGAAGCTGTATCAGGGCACCATGACGGTGTCAGCGTATGCCATCAAGTTCAGTGAGTTATCTTGTCATGCACCTACTTTGGTTCCTATACTCAGAGAGCGAGTCCGTAGATCTATTGAGGGCTCAATTATGATCTTAGATTCAGCATGGCTAGAGGATTCAATGGATTATACTCTTTAGCTATGACGCATCACGACGGAGGCTCGGGCAGTCGGCCAGTCCAGTTCGCACTTCAGACTACCTGTGGTGCTCCAGTTAGTCAAGGACCTCAGAGTACTTATATGGGGCAGTCATCATTCAGTGCGCCACCTGGACGAGATTCCCACCGCGGTATTTTTAGTTATCCGGCACAATTCAGTACGAGTAGCTACCCCCGCAGAGATATTGTTATGAGCATGGTGGTACTAGGCACGTCATGAGAGGTTGTCCCAGACTCGGGAGAGGTGGATTTCATCAGAGCACTTAGGCTATGGGCTCCACTCCATTTGCTACTCCATCTACACAACTAGCTAGGGTTGGAGGACAAGCGAGTAGAGGCATCCTAGAGGGGGAGGCCCGACCTGTTGATATGCTTTCCATGGTATGGATGAGGCCCCTGTACCAGATGGTGTCATTAGAGGTACAATATCGATTTGTCATAGAGGAGCATTAGTCTTATTTTGATATGGTTTTATTTATCTGTGTGAGTCCTACTATCTTGCTTCATATATAGGTGAGTTTCATGAATCTTATACTCTGCTTATGTTTTTACCTTTGTTGAAAGATTCTATAGTGGTAGCTCGTGTACATCATTTTATTTTGTTTACTATTGAGAGCTATGAGACAATAAGAGACTTTCTGATACTTAGTACGATAGGTTTTGATGTGATTTCTGGATGGTTTGGTTACGATTTGTGATTTAGGTGCTCTACAGGTAAGGGAAGTTTGTTACATGTAATGATTTTGTTCGCAGAATTGAGTTAGTGGAAGGTATCGGCTGGTGTGATCTGTAATCTACTTGTGATTCAAAGTTGAGAATGGGATCCTCACATTTTCGTGTGGTTTGATATGTTTGAACCGGGCTACGTGCCGCGGTGGAGTTATATTAGGATGAGATCCTTGTGATTAGTTCATATGAATTTGATTCTCCCTTGTGGAATGAATCTGTAGTATGCTACTGATAGGGAGTTGTACCTATCTGACATGTTTGATAGTTTTCTCATGTGTTTATCTTTCCATATTCAGCCATATTCATGTTGTGGTTATTGGGTTTAGCTTACGAGGTATGTGCCCAGGTGGCGTTAGGGGAGACTTGTTGATTTGGGTGAATGGTTATGGGATCTTTGTGTTTCTTGTTGTGTCGTCAGTGTTATGAAGGTTTGGAATAGGGTCCTAGCTGTAATGAAATTATTTACCGATGCTAGATTTGGTTATGGGCAGCTATCGTGGTTAGAGTTATTTTAATGGGCATATGTGTGATGTGTTACGTTGTGTGGTTATAACTTGTGGGTGTATGCATGAGCTGTGGCATTTGGTTGAGGTTGATACAGTGTGTGTATGAGGGAATTGGGTCTTCGGAGAATGATCGGATGGTAAAAATTTTTGTTCTAAGGCTTATCGGTATGGGTGGAAGGAATAATCTTCAGTTGAGATGGTGTTGTCGGGCTTATGTGGATTGGGGTAACGTGGGATCACCGGCGAGTATATGCTTGGTGAGTTCATTCAGTGATTTCATGGCTTCAGAACGGTTCTTGGCATGTTCAAGGACGAACGTCTATTTAAGAGGAGGAAAATATAACGATCCGACTAGTCATTTTGAGAATTAGTGTTCTGTTCGGTGGCTTAAAGTCTCGAGTAGCTTTGTATTGTGTATCATGACTTGCGTGGGAGGCCAGGTTCAGTTTTCACATGATTCAAGATTGATTTGGAAGAATGATTCTTGTTTTAGAAGCTTTAGTGTCATGAGTTGATCGGAGTTTGACTTTTGTGTAGAAGACTCCGAAATGATGTTTTGATAATTCCAATAGCTTTGTATGGTGATTTTTGGACTTGGGCATATGCCTGGATTTGCATTTGGATGTTTCTAGAAGGTTTCGGCACCATTTGGCGAAAGTTGGCAAGTTAAAGGTTTGGAAAGTTCATAGGTTTGACAGGGAGTTGACTTCAATAATATCGGGTTCGAATTATTGTTTTGAGAGTTGGAATAGGTTCGATAAGTCATTTGGAACTTGTATGCAAAATTTGGGTTCATTCCGCATTTGTTAGGTTAGGATTGGAGTTGTTTGTGCTATTTGTGTTATGTGAAAGTCGTGTACGCGAGGTGACGAGTGCGTACTCGGGCTTATATGTGGGAATCGACCGGTTTATACTCTTAGGCTTCTTTCATGTACTTATTTGAAATTGTTAGCGCATGTTATATTCTTTTATTTATCATGTTTTCTTTCACATGCTTTATTTGAAGTTGTTGTTACATGTCAAATCCTTTACTTGTCAAATTTACTCTTATATGCTTTATTTGAAGTTGTACCTCTTTTATCATTATGTGACTTCCTTTATTGTGGAGTTACTCTTAATTGAAATTGTTTTTTCATGATATCCTTTTGTTCTGAGTTATTCTCATGCATTTAGACGTAGATACTAGTTCGTGTCATCACTTTCTTTCTTATCCTATCTCATACACTAAGATCCGAAGTTTGCCATTTTGTGGGAATACCTTCATTATCGAGTTTATCCTTAAGTAATTTATTGAAGTTGAATTTATTGAAAGTCCTTGTTTACCGTAAAAATGGTAATTGCAATTAGATTTGATTTTGTGGTTCTCCAAATACGTAATTTATTTTTATGTTAGTTGTTAAGCAGTAGATGCTAAATGCAAGACTAGAAAATAAGGTAAGACTTTGGAGATGGTGTATCAAGAAAACCGAGTGGCTAAGAATAGGGGCCTCGAGCTGGCTTATACAGGGCCACGAGGTCTAGCTAGGCATTGGGCTCTGAACAGTTAATGGAGAACTAACAGTTCTAAAGGCCTTGATGAGGGCTCTTTATGATCAATAATGAGTGATAAATGATGAACAATTAACGAAACACAATAAATCTAAGCAATAAGATCAAAGGAGAATATGTTTTAGTTAGAGAGCAGAGAATGTTCTTGTTCTTTTATTCAATGTTGTATGCTATATCCCCCCTTACAAAATGACAAGGATCCCCTTTATATATGAGGGGGAATCCCAACATGGTACAGACGCATTTATTACAAAGATACACGGCTGATACAGCCATTTAATGCCATGGTACAGGCTTGTACTAGCCTAATAGACTTGGTCAGCTTTAATCACGTGCTTGGGGAACTTCCCGTTTTATCATCATAACCATCGATTTATACTGCCCGAAGGTCGAACATTGAGAAACCTCAGGGTCGAACCTTGAGCCATACCTCGAGCCTTTGGAGACGTGCTTACGAAGCGTCATAAGATCGGACCCTCTGATTTTTACCGTATACAGATAGTCCCCGCGTTTCTTAGGATGAAAATGATAAGAAACGGTCTTGAATTCTTGACTTTCTTGAACATCTTGTGATGATTCCATGTTCATGACATTAGTGTTCCAAGTGACTGAAAACATCTATCAGTCCATCTTCAGAAGCATTCATTACACTGCCGGTTCATTCTCCCAAAAGCGGTGATTTCGCCGCCGATCCGTTTCCCAAAAAGCATTAATTGCGCCTGTCGATATGTTTTCGAAAGGTATTGATTGCGCCGTCGGTTACACAACTGCCTTTCTATAAATGTGAGGTTTCTTGAACCTAAACTTCATCCAGTCATTTTTCAACAATCTTTAACCCTTTTCTTCTCTTCTTCCTCATCCAAACTCTATTCTCCATGGTTCAAGCCTGTGACCGTAAGGTCATATGGCAGCGGTTTTGCCAGTTATGCCATGGCTCTCTTTCAGAGCTCTTTCCTACTGAGTGGGATCGTACTGGTTTGTTGTTGTTGTTGTGGTTGTTGTTGTTGGCCCGAAATAATAGGAGAGGGGCTTCAACTTATTCTCGCATTAGAGGATGTGTGGACCGTGAATTGCTGCTCATCTCTCTCAACTTCAACCTTGTGTGGCGCTTCACTCCCTTTTCTTTCCCTGGAGTAAGGTGGCGTCATCTACTAAGTGTTGCATCCCACACCGGTGCAACGTCTCAAGAAGTGGCTTCACAACAGTAGTGCTGACGAGGTCCATACTAGCCAAATTTTTCACCAAGCCACAATTTTCCTGGCTTTATAAGCTTTTGCTCTTTGATAGGCTATAGCCTTCTTCCTTATCTATTGCTACTTCGGAGGAGATTTTCAAAGATGTCGCCCCGAAGATCGAAATGGGAACCCCGAGGAAATGGTTCTCGTAGATGTCGCTCCCGAGGATGTACCTCCGAGAGTAGATTAGACTTCTAGCTGTTGTTTTTTGCTTTTTTGTTTCTGTGTAAGGACCCCTTTTGGGCTTTTGTAATCGTCGTTTATTAATACAAAAGATGCTTCCTCAATTTGCCTTTGACTTGTGCTGGATTTCCCTTTGCCTGCGTTTGTAAAAAATCCGAGCATGTGACTTTATCGATTGGTCCAAATACTGGACCAGGATGTGGGCGTTCCCTTGGTTTTTGATTGATTAATACGATATCTCCTGAAAACCCTTTGATATCCCTCGGACTAAGTCCTGATTGACCTGATACAAACTTAGGCTGCCGGGACTTCCGACTTTGAATTGAGTGACAGTGGGGCCTCGAACTTTAGACCACGACTTAGACTTTTTTAGGCCCCGTTGGTAATCCTCGAGAGATGAATTTGCTCAATCACCTGAACATAAAGATAGCCCTCAGGCCTTTCCAAATAGTCCCCGAGTGAGAGTTAACTTGAACGCGGGCGACCTCGAAAACATGCTTTGAACTTACAATGAAGATAGCCCTAAGGCATTATAGACAGACCCTGAGTGAGGATACGCTCGAACTCGGATGGCCCCTGGGCTAAAGTAACCGGGGGGGGTCCATTTAATTCGAACTGAAGGCTAAAATAGCCATGTGGCTTTATTAACAACCCTCGAGTGGGAACTGACTTGGATCTAGTAAGATCCTCGAGATCGGGCACCATCTCGAGGCTAGGTCTATGCGGGTAGCTCTTTAGAGCCCATCAATATAGCAGCAAAGATCCTCGAGATCGGGTACCATCTCGAGGCTAGATTGATACGGGGGTCTTTGACCCTTCGATCGTTGTACGACAGCGCCAACCGTATGAAACGATCATGAAATGATCGAGGTGATCCCGCCGGTACACTTCCCCGAAAGTGACAATGGCCTAGCCAGCATTAATTGGCCTTTAGGGTAGGCGGACAGTCACCGCTTGCTCTATATATGAGTTTGCTTCCCTCTTTTTGAGGATTCGTCTATTTTGAGTAGCTGTCCCTTTACGTAGAGTTCCTCTTTCTTGTGCCAGCTCTTTCACCATTTTAATTTGAAGCTTTTCGCTTAAGTTCTCGTTTCCCTTCTCTTGCTCTACCACAGCCATGGCTGCCATGCCCAATCCTGTTTACCAAGAAGAGGAGAGTTCCGCCTCTACTTCCCGCTCGGTTGGTGGTACACCACCGGCGTCCGGTGAGCTAACCCCGAGAGGTTTTGCCTCGATGAGGGATTTTACGTTAGAGAGACCGCCCAATGTTCAACGCCATCGAGAGCATGCATCGAGGTTCATCTCCTCAATAGGGGAGGAGTACCTCGACGTAGTTAGAAAAGATTGCCGATGGGGAGACAAGGTGGTATTGTAGGTACCTTCCCCGGAAGAGAGCATCGTGGCTCTTGTCGAGGGGTTTCTGAACGTATATACGTACCCCTTTACCTTGGGCCCTCTCGATAGTCTCATACTTGAGTTTTGTAGAAGTTATCAGGTTACCCTGGCACAGGTTCACACGTCCTTTTGGAGGATAGTGCTGACGATAAGGTACTTTGCAGGTAAAGCTAGGCTCGAGTTCACCCTCAGCCATCTTATTACATTGTACCGGCCCTTGCACTACCGGGGCCTGATTAACCTGCGATATCGGTCCACCCCGTCCTTTGCTGCTAGTAATAAAGAGGATGGGGACCGAGGGTGGATGAGTCGATTCGTCCGAGTGTGGACTGTCGATATTATCCCCGCGGAGTTCCTGCCATTTCCTGAGGAATGGAATTTCACACGTAAGTGGTATATAGCGGAGGCAGGCTCCGTAAAGACGTTTTCTTTTCCTTTTCTTCAGTGATCCCGTGGCTGCCGTGTGAGGTTCCCGACCTGGCGGACTGGTCTCGGAAACTTACAGCTTGCTCGACTTAAGATGAGCGTAAGTGGAGAGACCTGTCCAAGGGTAGATGGGAGGCAAAACATCACGGTACGTGCTGTGTGGCTTGTTTTCTTAGAAAGGTACTTTCTTTTGTGTTTACTAACTCCGTCATCGCAGGCATCGGAGAATTTTCCGAGATTAGATTGTGCCCCCTCGGGGAGGAGGAAGGATCATCGGCTTCGGGGCCGAGGGCTGATGACAAACGGAAGGAGTCCTCGATGGACAAGGGTGTTCATAGTGAGGCAAGCCCTGCTCGGAGGCTCAAAGAAGATGTATCAATTGAGCATGCGGCATCTGAGGCTTCTAGCCTTGGAAAAATGGTTCCTCCTTTGCCGCCGTCTTCCTTTCCCGTCAAAGGTACTTTGAGGGACAAAGATTTTCTGCCGCATTCTTCTTCTCCCGCCGAAGGTACTTCAAGGGAAATTCGAGGCCAGGGGCCGCCCAAATCGAGCGGGGTATCGAACGACCGTATTCCCATCGGGAGTGGTTCTACTGGGGCCGATGTGACCAGGCCAGTAGGTGCGCGCTCAACCTTTGATGAGGCTCAATGGCTCTGTTCTACGGTGAGGTTTGGTCGACTATATTGACTTTTCAGCTTTGCGCTTTCATTTTCTTATCGAGCTTCCTTTTAATAGGCTTTTGACAAACTTAAGTCTGAGTTGCTCCGCCGTGAAGCCAAGTTGCAAAAAGCCTTAGAGGAGGAGAAATCCCTCAGGCTTCTTTGTGATAAAAGGGCAAGGGAGTTGGTATTCCTGCGGTACGAGGCGGGTCGAAGCCAGAACTACGAAAGCTACCTCGAAAGACAGGTAACCTTTGTTTAGGGGGGGTGCACGCTTCTTCTCCTTTCTTTGGAGATTAACATTTTGATACTTCAGTTGCAGAAGAAGATGGAAAACCTGGAACGCCTTTGGGGTGAAGTCGGTCAGGCCAAGCATGAGTGTACTGATCTAAAGGCTCAGACAGATGCCCAAGTTGCGGCCAAGAAGAACGCTTTGGCCAAGCCTTCTGCCCTCAAGGTGTAACTTCGGAATGCTCGTGAAAACAGCTCTTCAAACGAGCATGATTGCAAGGCTCGAGTCTGAGCTTTTGAAGATGAAGGCCGAGGTTGTGGACGCTCAAGCTGAAGCTGAAGAGATCCGAGCTAAGGCTGATAAGAAGGTGGCCGTCTATTTAAAAGACGCTGCCGATGCTCTGGCTGAGCTGAGAAGGGCTTCCGATCGGGAGAGCAGAAGCAATGAGTATGCTCGGTGCAAATCTCGGAGGGAAACTCTCGAAGAAATCCATGCTAGGGGCTTTGATCTCTCGGAGGAGATAGCGTAGGCGAAGGCGGATGAATATGATGCCAAGTTCCTCTTATCCGATGCCGAAGATAATGAGGAAGAGGCCGACGGGCCGCAGTCCCCGAGGGGAGCGTAGACTAGGCCTTGCTTTTTGATTCTTTGTACAGTGCTCTCAGAGAACCTTGTAAATGGAGCTTTGTATATACGTATAAAAGGAAGCCTTTTGGTTTCACCTTTCATTCATTTTCCTCTGCTTGCATACTTCTCTTTTTGTTTTGAATTCATATGTCTGTCGATGTTTGGCCAGGTGAACTGGATTTTGAGGTAATAAACCCTTATGTTTGTAAATCGGCCCTGAGGCTTGTTGGGTTGGCCCGTAGCTCTTACGTATTTGCCCTTAGGCATTTTTTGGTTAATTGTTTCGGGCTCAGCCTTCGAGTAGGATATCGACTCGAGCTCATCGACCCTTAAGTTTTTGAATTTTAAGCTGGCGTCTGGGCTCTTACGCGTTGGGTCGGTACGACCATTAATTTAAGCTGGCGACAATGGCTCTTATGCATCGGGTCGGTACGACCTTTAGTTTAAGCTGGCAACAGTGGCTCTTACGCGTGGGGTCGCCACGACCTATAGTTTAAGCTGGCGACAGTGGCTCTTACGCGTGGGGTCGGTACGACCTTAAGTTTAAGCTGGCGACAGTGACTCTTACGCGTAGGGTCGGTATGACCTTTAGTATAGGCTTATTTTTTCGTCGTTGAAGTTTTTGTGTTTGTCCGACTCTTTGACGGTTCGATAAGAACCTCGATTGCGAGCCGTTTATGTGACGATAGGCGAGCACCTCGGTAGGTTTCGCTCAATGGCTGAATTGTTTCAAAGCCCTTTTATTGTTTGGAGCTGATGTGATCGAAGCTCTTTTGCTTATGTCGAGGGTAGCCTGATTAACCGGTTCTTTTTGAAGTAATTTGAAGGCCTATGAGTTTTATGGCGACGGTCGGGCGTCCCCGAGTTGCGTTAGTTTGGTTGGTACAACCTTGTGACCGTAGTCATTGTTTTTGGCCGTAGCCTTTTAGTTCCCGAGTGAAGTAGCTTCGGCGTCTATATCGAGGGTATGCCTTTTTAGGGGTCTTATAAGTTCGAATATATAGCCTTAACTTTAAGATCGGGATTATGCCCTTTGTAAGGTCTTATAAATTTTGTCATGCCTTACTTGAGGGCTTACAGATTTTGTTACTTGGTACAAGTATAACCCATGCCTGCTTGAGATCTTACAGAATTGGTTACTTGGTACAAGTATAACTCATGCCTTGCTTGAGGTCTTACAGATTTGGTATTGCCTTGTGAAGGTCTTATGAGCTCGAGGTTGCCCGCATGGGGTCTTATAGCCTCGAGTTGACAAATCGATGGGGTGACCATTGATGACAGTCCCCGAGACTTCGAGAGTTTCTTGGATCTGGAGCTGTTTTGTGTAAACTTGGAGTTGCCTCATTGAGGGCTTACGAGTTTGAAGTTTCCGACCCGGAGGTCATCTGGCTTTGAGTTTTTGACGTCAGTCCTTGAGTGTTCGGGATATTTCGTGCTCTGGAGCCGCTTCTTGAAAAAATAGCGGATTTCTTTGAACCGCAAAGTGTTTTGATGGAAAAATATTCCTTGATTACTTGGCACAAGTATACATGTTTTCATCGTCAAGGGTTCAACTATTCTATGCGGACACGGTTCATTCGACCATTTGGCCCGATACATTATTTTCCTATTGAGACCCTTTTTGGCTCATCTTGACTTCTTCGAGGGGGTGATCTCTCGGGGGGATGCCCCCCAGTATTCGAGGTTGATTGAAGAGAAGCCTTGAATACTTGTTAAGTTCTCCTCAGGTAGCATATCGATGTTGCCTCGTTAGAAACCTTGCCGGTAAAACCCTTCTTAGGATAAAACCCGATCGAAGGAAAAGAGTGCAACGCATGCTTTAAAACCTGAGGTCTTCAAGCAGGAAAGCGCTTCCATTGTTCCAATCGGACACCTGTACACAGGTTAGTGTAAGATGTAAAACTAAAAGGGAGACGATTATACCTTAGTGGTGATGGCGCTTCTAGATGTGCTTCAATCGTTTGCTCGGGGGACGCGGTACGGTCCTTTACTCGTTTATTCGGGTGTAGCCGAGAATGTATCTCGTGATTGCTACTTCCCTGTTTTCTTGTCCTTTAGGTCCTTTGACGTTGAAGGCGTTGATGCCGGCGCCACATCGTGCGCCGCGAACATCTCTCTTGCTGCATGCTGTTGTCCGTACACAGTTTTTATTCTATCCTTTGTTGGAAATTTCATCATTTGATGAAGAGTTGATGGTACTGCTCTCATGCAGTGTATCCATGGCCTTCCGTGTAAGGCATTATATCTCATGTCTCCTTCGATGACATGAAACTTGGCATTTTGGGTTGTGCTGGCCACGTTGATCGAGAGGGTGATTTCCCCTTTCGTTGTCTCGCTCGCCATGTTGAATCCGTTGAGGATTCGAGAGGCGGGCACGATCTGGTCTAGGAGTCCGAGCTGCTCCACCACCCTAGACCTGATAATGTTGGCCGAGCTACCTGGATCCGCAAGTACACGTTTAATTTGAAATGTATTCACAAGAAAAGAGATTACCGGTGCGTCATTATGAGGCTGAGACAGGGTCTCGATGTCCTCGTCGCTGAACGTGAGAGCGTCCTCGGGTATGTAACCCCGGGTTCGCTTTTCCCTGGTGATGGTTATTTTGTTTGACAATGGGTTCCTGTGGGATGTCGACTCCTCCAACAATCATGTGTATGACATGTTGTGGTTCTTCTGTTTCATTTTTCCAGTTCGCCTCTCTTTCCCGAAATTGATTTTTGGCTCGGTCGCTGAGGAACTCTCGGAGATGCCCTTTGCTGATCAGTCGGGCTACTTTTTCTCGGAGCTGTCTGCAATCTTCGGTCCTATGACCGTGTGTACCGTGAAACTCGCACCAGGTTGGGTTTCCTTTGTGACGGATCTGATTGTACGGCTTTTGGCCACTTGGTTTCTCTGATTTTACCGATGGCAAAGACGACGTCTGAAATATCAATGTTAAAGTTGTATTCGGACAATCGGGTGCCTCCGTCGGTCCTGTATGTCTGTCGAATCCGACTCTGCCCACGAGTCCCCAAGGATTCTGACCTCGGTTTATCATTCGATCATTTTGGGGTATGTTACGCCTTGGGGCATTTCTTCAATATTCAGTGTAAGGTTGATACCTTTCCTTGTTTGGCCTTGGTTCCTTTGCCAAGAGCCTGTTGGGATATACTGAGATCAAGGGGGCTCCTAGTTGGTCGTCCTCGACCCTAATCTTTGACTGATATCGATTGTGGACATCCGACCAAGTCACGGTGAGATATTCTATCAGGTTCTGCTTAAGTTGCTTTGAAGCTATCGAGCTTCATTCGTTCAAACCTTGGGTGAAGGCCTGCACTGCCCAGTCATCGGATACTGGTGGTAATTCCATTCGCTCCATTTGGAAATGAGATACAAACTCCTGCAACATCTCGTTTTCTCTTTGTTTGATCTTGAAGACGTCGGATTTTCTTGTAGCGACCTTAAGGCACCAGCATGTGCCTTTATAAAAGAATCTGCCAGCATGGCAAATGAATCTATTGAATTCGGGGCTAGGTTGTGATACCACATCATGGCCCTTTTTGAAAGTGTTTCTCCGAATTTCTTCAATAGGACGGACTCAATCTCGTCGTCCTTCAGGTCATTCCCCTTTACAGCACAAGTGTAAGAAGTGATGTGCTCGTTGGGGTCCGAGGTTCCGTTGTACTTCGGAAGATCAAGCATTCTGAATTTCTTCGGAATGGGCTTTGGAGCGGCGTTTGACGGGAATGGCTTTTGTACAAATTTCTTTGAATCTACACCCTTCAGGATCGGGGTGCGCCTGGGATCTGATCGACCCTTGAATTGTATGTCTCCACCTTTTTGTTGTTGGCTTCTATCTTCTTTTTGCCTGATTCGATCCTCTTCGTGAATTCCTCGAGTATCTTTATGATAGCAGGATCGGCTACCGACCCGTTGTTGCTTGATCTTTCTAGTACTTGTTCGGCTCGAGGAGCCGTTTCTGGTGCTGCTGTGCTCGGGGTTTTATGGCGGCTCTGCAGTTGAGCGCTCGCCAGCTATTGCGCCTTCAACATAAAAATGACGTGAAGGCTAACCTCTCGTTCCTCCCGAGCTGGGGTTTTCTGAGCTTCTTGTTGATTCTTTTGGCGTATACTCCTGTCAGTGTGGGAGCTTATATCGACATGTTGGGCGTTGCGTGAGACCACGTCCATGGGAATTGGTTCTGCTGCGTCCTCAGGGTTTCGCGGTAGTACGCCAACACCTGAAACAACAACACCATTCTCTCCATGGTCCTCAGGACCATTGTTCTCATGTGCGTTCATTGAGTTTTACATTCTGACCTGAAATCAAAGATTCTTTGGACAAGAAAAACGTGAAAGATAACTTGCATTATGTAGTAAACCAGCAAGAAAATAATCACTATTATTTTTAGCCCCACGGTGGGCGCCAAACTGTTTACCGTGAAAATGGTAATTACAATTAGATTTGATTTTATGGTTCTAAAAATACATTATTTATTTTTATACTAGTTGTTAAGGAGTAGATGCTATGTGCGAGACTAGAAAATAAGGTAAGAGTTTGGAGAAGGTGTATCAAGCAAACCGA
The DNA here is from genome assembly GCF_001879085.1 of Nicotiana attenuata. Taxonomy (NCBI): domain Eukaryota; kingdom Viridiplantae; phylum Streptophyta; class Magnoliopsida; order Solanales; family Solanaceae; genus Nicotiana; species Nicotiana attenuata. The sequence continues at coordinate 362,670 of NW_017670597.1, forward strand.
GTGGCTGAGAATCGGGGCCTCGAGCTGGCTTATACGGGGCTACGAGGTCTAGCTAGGCGTTGGGCTCTGAACATTTAATGGAGAACTAACAGTTTTAAAGGCCTTGATGAGGGCTCTTTATGATCAATAATGAGTGATAAATGAAGAAAAATTAACGTAACACAATAAATGTAAGCAATAAGATCAAAGGAGAATATGTTTTAGTTAGAGAGCAGAGAATGTTCTTGTTCTTGTATTCAATGTTGTATGCTATATCCCCCCTTACAAAATGACAAGGATCCCCTTTATATATGAGGGGAAATCCCAACATGGTATAGACGCATTTATTACAAAGATACATGGCTGATACAACCATTTAATGCCACGGTACGGGCTTGTACTAGCCCAATAGACTTGGTTAGCTTTAATCACGTGCTTGGGGGACTTCCCGTTTTATCACCACCGATTTATACTGCCCCGAGGTCGAACATTGAGAACCCTCGGGGTCGAATCTCGAGCCGTACCTTGAGCCTTTGTAGACGTGCTTATGAAGCGTCATAAGATCGGACCCTCTGATTTTTACCGTATACAGTCATTAATCTATTTTAATTGAAGTATAAAGGGGTGTTTTTCATTGCTGAGTTACTTTCCCGTTCTTTATGTTGTTATTGATATTCTATACATATTGTGTTGAGTCGTGGGCTATTTATTGTGGAAATGCCGATACTGTTGATTATTTTGGAAAGGTTGTGGCCTATGAGCACTTGTGGTACAAGTTGATAGGTCGTGTTGTCGTGATGTTAGAACATGTAAATTGTTGTGTGGATTGATTGTTGTTATGCGGAGTATAAGGGTGGCATTTCACTGTTATTGTTATGTTGGGCATAAGGGTGGCATCCCACTATTGTCGATTGTGCGGAGTGATACAGATGGCTATTGTGTTATTCTCCGGACGGAGCAATAAGAGTGTCTATTATGCGAAGTGATACGGGTGGCTATCAGAGTGATACATGTGGCTAATAATATTGTCATGGTGGAGTGATACGGGTGGCTATCAGAGAGATTAGGGTGGCATAGTCAGGGATGATGTGTTATGGCCTTGGGGCATTATGTTGACGATATTCGTATGTCAGTGTGATTCTACTCGTGTATGTGATGCACCTTTCGACATATTGTGTTGGTTTCAATGAGCTACTCGATGTCTTTGATATTACGTGTTGACTTGGGCTGTAATAGTACACTCGCACAAGCATACACCGTAGCATGCCACTTATACTGTACACGTTAATTTGACTAGTAGGTGTCTTGATTTATACCTCATCAATACTCCACCGAGGTTAGTCTTGACATATACCGGGTATTGATCGTGGTGTACTCATACTACACTTCTACATATTTTTGTGCAGATCCAAGTATTGGAGATATCGGATTTATGCAGAGTTAGCTCATTGATCGCGAGGATTCAAGGTAGAGCTGCTTGGTCGTCGTAGTCTCTTGGAGTACCTTCCTTTCATTGTACTGTCAGCTTGTTATTTGAACAGTATTGTATTCTAATCTTTGAGATCTTTCCATGTTTTCTGCTAGGGTTCGTGACTCTGTATTACCTAGTCCTGTGAGGTTGTGATAATTATGGCCGCATAGACTTATTTTGCTTTTCTTTCAGTATTCATATTTAACTCTGTTTTAAAATTAACATTGTTAAACTAGCTTAATTGTTGTAAGTAGTCGGCTTACATAGTCTTAGAGACTAAGTGCCATTACGACGTCTATGGTGGGATTTTGGGCCGTGACAACCAACTTTCAACATTCAGCGCTAAAACGTTCCCGTATTACTCGAAACTCGATCCGAACACATGATCAAGTCCAAAATTATCATAACAAACCTATTAGAACCCTCAAATCCCTGTTCCGAGGTTGTTTACTTAAAAAAGTTGAGTCAAGTCAAACTTGGCCATCTTATGCCACTATTAAGGAACTAAGTGTTCTGATTTCAACCCGAACCCTTAAAAATCCAAACCAACCATCCCCACAAGTCATAAAACAGTAAAAACACATATGGGAGTCATAATTAGGGGAATGAGGATTTAGAAAGCAAAACGACCGGTCGGATCGTTACACCATCAACACAAACCAGAGGTGCGAAGCGAAGGTGCGGTCCAGCTGCAGGAAAGACCAATCGTAGAGACAAATTCAAAGAGATTGTAATGATCAGGAAAAGACTTTTATTCTAGCAAAACTGTAATGCCTTCTTATTTTTATTTTGACTACATATAGATTCTTTTAAAAAAAATGACAATATATAATTTATTGCTATCTTAGTATTATTATATTTGTCCTGCTCTTCTCTTTTGTGTTCTTCAAAAGACATGTCTCTTTACTTCTTCAAAACTCATGCCTCTTACTCTACCTCTTATTTTTAACCACATGTTACTTTCTCTTCCTCTTATTTCTTCCACTCCACGGTAATTCCCATCTTTCTATCAAATTATCTTCCCCTTATTATCTCTTTCCTTTTCTTCCTTGCATTTGCATAGATAAATATCCCACCCTCTCTCTTCTTTCTCCCAATCCCCGAGGTAAGCCTCCTCTTTCTTATCATTTTTTCATGTTTGGTGAGTGTATAATGTCTCTCTGCATTCAAATCTTGTAAGCAGGAGAAAAACAAGTTGCATGATGATTTATTGTCTGTTGCAATTTTTGTTTGCTTGATCATGATATGTTTCTACTTGTTTGGGCATTTGCCTTCTAAATAAAGCATAAAGCTAGTTCATATGCTGATAGATTCTTATAGAGTTCAAGTTAAATTTAAACTACATAATATAGTTTTTTATGTGCTCATATATTCACGGTACAACTTATTTTTTTATCATATAGGAGTTCTCCAACGGATAAAAATATTATTTTTCATACGCAACAAATTTGTTTGAAGAATTATCAAGGTAAATTTTTATGCTACATCTAATAATTTTAAAACTTTTTTCCTAGAATTAATTCAGTAAATATATCACTATTACATGTGCAACTAAGGAACCTGAAGTTACCATAGATTTGATGTATACAAAAATATTTCAAATGCAGATTGAATATGTGAAAAAAACAAGTACAACTGAGAGCCGAATACATAAATAATTTTACCAGATCATTTATGCAAAGAATGACTTAGAATATATTTGTGTATGTACAAACATTATGTTATTTCATTTAACTTATGATATTTAAATTACATCATTGCAAATGTAAATAGCTTATAATTCCATCTTCCCCAAAATATTTCTTGCTCTACATACAGTTAACAAATTTTGTTGAATTGTATTGCAAGGATGAACGATGGTATAGGATTTTTATAAAGATTTTAAAGGTGTCACATGAGTAAGAAGCCAGCTGGCTCTTAGCTAGAGGAGAGTTAGTTAGAGTAGTTGTTAATTATGTAATTAGAAGGTAGTTAGAGTTTGTTGATATACACAGTATAAATATATATACAGACAGTTATTCAATATAACAGTTGAAGATAATTTCTCATCTCCTCTTTCTCCTCTCCGTGATGTGATCTCTCTTAGCTTAATCTAGAAGCCTCCATGGTAGATGCTTAACATGGTATCTCAGCTATGTGCGATCATTATTCTCGTCTGATTTTCCTATGATTTCATATGAACAAAACTTCAAACTCTTCCCTTCATGTCCTTCCCTTGAGAACATTGAATCGATAATGACGAAGGAAAAAATTGACCACACTCATCCTTTGTTTGTGCATCCTTCAGATACTCCAGGCTCCATGTTGATTCCGGCACTGGATCTGAAAATTACGGATTATGGCGGAGGTCGATGAGAATTACATTTCAGGCCAAACGAAAGCTAGGGTTTGTCACTGGCACCTACACCAAGGATCAGTTTAAATCATAGTTACATGAAGACCGGGAAACATGTAATGCAATTATGCTCTCATGGATTATGAACGCAGTGTCTTAAGATGTGCTTAGTGGAATCGTGTATGCTTCTAATGCTCACCTAGTATGGAAAGATCTAAAGGAGAGGTTTGATAAGGTGAATAGGATAAGGATCTTACAATTGCATTGAGAAATTGCTACAATTTCTCAAGGAATAGAGTGTCCATGTATTTTACGAAATTGAAGGAACTCTGGGCTGAGTATGATGCGATGATACCTTCAACAAATTCGAAGGAGTATACAGATCATCTTTAGCGACAAAGGCTATTACAACTTCTAAGTGGATTGAATGATTGCTATGCTCAAGCTAGAAGGCAGATTCTAATGAAGTTAGTAGAGCCTACCTTGAACCAGGCTTATGCTCTAATTGTTGAAGACTAAAGTCAAAGGAGTGCATTAGGAACTTTATCACACACTGAGCCGAACTCAATAGCTGAGGGGAATGACATTACAACATTATGGAGATCAGCAGTAAAAGGAGGATCAATGTAGAAGAACAAAAGGAACTACAACATACATTGTGAATATTGCAAGATGAAAGCACAGTAAAGAAAACTGTTACCAACTCATTGGTTATTCGGCAGAATTTAAGGCAGAAGTAAACAAGGAGCATCTGCTGGTCATCCTAATCAAAGAGCACATGCTACACAACATGGATGATTCATAGCTCAAGCTAGAGGAGGTTGTAATAAAGGGCTAACTAGTACGACTATAGCCTTTAAGAATCTTTATATTGGTAGAACACATGGGAACAACAACCATATGTAGGTGCTAAGGCAAGGCACTCAGAACTCTATACAGATGCAAGAGGTACAATCTCAATGATCTATAGGAGGTGTCACTGTTACATTTACCCTGGAACAATATAGTCAAATCTTATAGATGCTCAACAAAGATAATGTGCCAGAAACATCAGCCAACATGGCAGGTATTATTTGTTCCTTTCTGGCTATTAGAACTGAGCACAGTTGGATAGTGGACACAAGAGCCACAGACCATATGGTATCTACTTCTGAAATGTTGTTTGACCTGTATGATTATGCTAAGTAGGGCTCACTAGTGCATTTACCTGATGGGAAACACCTGCCTATTAGTCATGCTGGTAAATGTAGATTAGCACAAGGAGATATCAGTGATGTGTTGCGTGTACCAGACTTCAAGTTTAACTTGTTGTCAGTGGCTAAAATAACTAGGGAGTTGTAGTGTTTTATGTCTTTCTATCCTGATTTTTTCCTGATGCAGGACCTATACACTAGAAAAGTGAAGGGGACTGGTAGAATGCAAAATGATTTGTACTATTGGAAAAACAACATAGAGAATAAGGTACCACAGTCATTGGTTGCTACTGTGATTTTATCTACAACATTTTGGCATAGGAGGTTGGGGCATGTTCCTCACAGAATACTACAACAAATAAACATTTGTAAGGGTGCCAAGACAGATGCTGACAGAACATGTTATATATGTCCACTAGCTAAACAAACTAGGCTTCTTTTTCCCTAAAGTACTATTAGAGTTTTTAAACTTTTTGAGCTAGTTCATGGTGATGTATGGGGTCCCTACAAATACCTACACATGATGGTCATAGGTTCTTTCTCGCACTGGTAGATGATTACGGTATAATGGTCTGGGTTTTCTTGTTGAGATTGAAGAGTGATGTCTCAGTTGTAATAAAAGACTTTATGTATTTAATATAGACCCAATGTTATGGTTCAATCAAGGTTTCAGAAGTGATAATGGTACAGAGTTTTCTTAATTCACATTGTACAGATTTGTTTAGTAGTGCATGAGTTGTACATCAAAGCTCATATGTTCACACTACACAGCAGAATAGAGTTGTTGAAAGAAAGCAGAGGAAACTTCTAGAGTTAGCAAGAGCTCTCAAGTTGCAAGGTTGAATTCCTCTAACTTTCTGGGGGTATGTGTTCAGAATGCTGCTTATCTGTTACGCCCTGCAATATTACGTCGATATTACGTCCTGCAGTATTATTTTACGATGATGTTACGCCTTGCAGTATTACATTACGATGATGTTACACTTTGCAGTATTAAATTACGACGATGTTGCACCCTGTAGTATTGTACGTTGAATTTGTCGTAAGGTAATTAACATCAGTCCAAGGAAAAGATTATTTAGAGATTATAAGAATTATGCTATTTCAAATAAGCGATGAGTAAATTTGTGAAGGTGAGAGGGGAAGTAAGTCAAAGAAAATGAATTTTCGTCCAAGTTTGGCATGTTGGGATAAAATACGGGCCGAGCGCTAATACCCGATATTTATGGACTAGTACCATACCAGGTACCACATGACCATGATAGTAAGGTGTATAAGGTATGTTAAAAGTGAGTAGTATTTAAGTAATTTGAGATAATTCTTAATTATGTGGATAAGGTAGCCTAATTAGGCAAAGGTGAGGCATTCATGTGGGGCCCAATCAATAAGATAAAAATTCCATCTTTCTAATTCGTTAAAGAGAGATGGAATAAGAGATTCAACAAAGATTCTATATGAAGTCTTCAACAAGCTAACAGATGGAGTTCCTAACTTTGAGAGATCTTCAAATCTCATTAAAGTATGAAGCCTTCTTAATGAGATATTTGTTTGGTGATGCTATGTTTGGTGATGCTAAGCTTAACAGATTTTTCCCTACTCTAGTCTTGTGTCATGTGTTTTGTCCTGATTGTCGTATGTTAGAAGGGTTGTCAAGAGAATCGGCTCAGGTATGTTAAGGCTATCCCTTCTTTCTTTTGGCATGATCTATACGACACAAACGAAACGAGCGAATGCGCAATTTCCATAAACGACTCTATTCAAAAAAATGCTAGAGATGCTTATGTTCTTGATTCTCCATGTGTCATATTATTCTATCATCTGTTCATGGGTCTCAGAAAAATACGTAAGTTGAAAAAGTTTACTTTATGATATTATTCAAAGGCATAATGGTCTTATGACACTCCAAGAGATTTTATTGATGTACTTCTCATGCATTGCCTTCATGTACATTGACCCATGACCAGATGGTGTTATATACGCGTATATATATATATATATATATATATATATGGGAAAAGGTTACGACGTTATATACGAACCACCACCTGATCAACTGGTATACGTTGATGATTTGCCCACAGTGGCCGAGATGATATGATGGGATGCCCTCAGAGGCTTGATGATGTAATGAACACATATACCCATGCATGGTATGATATTTATACGCATATGCATGACATTATAAAAATGAAATGATTCACAGAGCTATGCAAACGCACATGTCGAGTCTTTTACCCCATGTTCTCTCATGTATATTATTTACTGATTTTCATTCCTTACATACTCGGTACATTATTTGTACTGACGTCCCTTTTGCCTGGGTACACTGTGTTTCATGCCCACATGTCCAGATAGACAGGTCGAGAGCCCTCCAAGTAGGCTATCAGCTCAGTGGAAGATGTTGGTGCGCTCCATTTGCTTCGGAGTTGCTTGTTTGGTTAGTATGATTTAGATGCGTATTGTTTGGTATAGCGGGACTCTATCCCGACCTTTATGAAAATTATGTAATCTTAGAGGCTTGTAGACAGATGTCATGTACGTAAAAGATTATATGGCCTTGTCGGCCTATGTTCAGTGTACGAGTGGTTATTTTGGCCTGATAGGCCCGTATGTCTTATGTATAAGTTGGTATCACATGTTGTATTCTACTTATGTCAAGGAAACCTTCTCAGTTATCTATGATAGTATGACATGAAAAGATACATTATGTTGGTACTCGATTGAGTAAGGTACCGGGTGCATGTCGCGGCCCATCAATTTTGGTCATGACAAAAGTGGTATCAGAGCAGTTCTCTCCTAGGGAGTCTACAAGCCGTGTCTATTAGTGTCTTGTTTATGGGTGCGTCATGCACCACACTTATAAGCAGGGGGCTACAAGGCATAGACTGTCACTCTTTCTTCTTACTCTAGATCGTGTGGTAGAGCTTAGTTGTAAGAACACAATTTCCTAAACTCGACCTTATTCATAACGACAATGCCTACATTTAGAAAGATGGTTGGTAAGTGATTAAATGTGGTTGTGAAAGAGTTGAGTCAGAAGAACTCGATGAGCTTCTGGAAAAGGAGCCTTAAGGTAAGAATATCTACACACATTTATAGTGAAAGACAATCAGAGATTCAGAAGATAAATACAAGTTTCAACAAGTAAAGGAAGCAAGGTGAAAGAGGGTACGAGGTACCCAGCTAATAAAGATTATCCTTATTTACCATTCAGGAAGAGAGATATAAGCATTTTGAGTTACCTTCAACAGCAACAGAGGTATGTACAATTGGCCACACAGATCTAAGTTATGCTCTATGGGAGCTAACAAATATGGTTTAAGAGAAGGACATAATATCACGATCCGGCTAGGGTTAGAGTGACCCAAAATGGTGGATGAGTTGTTTGAGTTAGTTGGCATTGCCGAAGGATATTATAAATGTGCTAATAGATCTCCTTGTGAGATACCCAGATGGTGCACTCTAAAATAGTACAGCTAGATATGAGTACTATAAAGATAGGAACTGGAAACCTTGAAGGGACAAATATTACCTTAGTTTGGCTCCCGTCCCTAGTAGAGGTAGAATGTTAGGCAGCCCGAAGAGCCAGTGGATGGAGCAAGGGGAGGTAAAAAGCGAAAGAATGTCTTGTTAAAGTTTTCAGAAGAAAGTGATAGATAGAAATATTAGCAGGGAAGTACGAAGAGGGATAATGAAGCATTATGAGTGAGATGTGATACATGGATGGCAACAGTAGAGTGTTACAAAATCTATAGTCAAATGAAGAAAGAGACGAAAGGTGATGGGCCTTAAGACAACAAAAAGAGTATAGGCCATACCGTCACATCCTCATTTCGAGGAATAAGTTCGCGACTCTAACGTGATTAACAGAAGGAAAAGTTAGATCCCCAGAGTAATAGAAATCAGTATGGGCTGATGAACAAGATAAACTAGACATGAATTAGGAACTGAGTAATTTGATAATAGTCGGCATCATGAGAATTTCAGGGATTGCGTTCCGACGATAATAGAATGGACAGCAGAAGAAGATTCATGAGAAATTCAGAGAATTTTCATTCAGGAAAACGCTTCCCTAAAGCAAGCAATGTGAGCAAGGTTAAGCTTAAGGGGCTGTATGTGCCAGTTACACTAAGTGTCACCATCCCGAGTGAGGAATTTTTGTTATCCTTGGTACAGAAGGATTACCGCAAGGCGAGTAAGGGTCATTGATAATGTGAAAGGACACCAAAGATGAAGAGGAAAAATATTATAGGCAGGTCATCGTAGCTCCAAGTCTTAGTACTCCCCTAAAGGGGGGAATATAGAATGATAAAGGAATAATACGATAAAAATGAGAATGGGATGAGATTGAACTTATCCAAATATTACAGATATGCTATGATTCCCGAACATAATGTAAGCACGACGTCAAGAAAAGTAAGTAAGGGTTCCTTCCCATGAGGTAAGTTAAGACAAGGAAATAACCTAAAAAAAGATTACGCGGAATATTAATATGAGAATGGGCCAACGAGTAGTCAGTAATTGATCCAAGAAGAGCCTAGTTATGGCTAAACAGGAGGTTACAAACGAGTTAGCAGATCGTGCAAGATAAAATAGTAAACCCAATATTGTCGCGCCCCTTTTTTTCCATCTTTGCAGCGGAAGTTAGGGTTTCGACATTCGTTTGGGACAACTCGTTTCCTTTTGGGAAAGGGGTACAGAAGTTGAAGAGTCACCACCTAACGGATTTAAGGTGCGTTAGGGCACCTATTGCAAGTAACTCATAAAACCGGTTTGTGTTACCAGAGATTGGGTAAGGGCTTGAAATTACCTTGAGGGGAAGGTGTTAGGCACCCCTCGAGGTCCACAACGGTGGGTCTCGGCCAAACTCATTTTGTGAATTAGTCATTTAACAGATAAGCAGTCTAAGTACACATATAAGATAAAGGAAATTTAACAAATAAGAAGTCTAAGCACACATATGTAAATAAGATGAGGGAAGTCCTAGGTTTGTTAGCCTATAAGATCACATCTGTACAATACCCGGTAATCCTTCCTCAACTAGAGGGGCTACATGTGGTATTAGCGCACAGGTCATCATATCCTTTTACTACCCAATTACCCTCCCCTTAACGGTTATATAAGCGGTTTTAATTAGACGAACTCTATGCGTGCATTACCCGTCCCTTCCTTGTGGTCCCGGAGGTGTTTAGGACCTCTAATTTTAGGCAGTTCTAGACTCTCCTAAGGTGTTTAAAAGGGAAAATCTAAGCGACAACAAAGAACAAACTGGACTGTCAAGTAAGAAACATTTAAGTGGGCTCATGTTTACGTCCACAAATAAACAGACAATTAGCACGTCTCAAACAAAATATTTCAGATATTTCAGAAAGGTCCTAGAACAGGATATCTAGTTGAGCATGACAAGCAGAGAATATGCAGCATTGTGTTAAGGCGAAGCGATAGAGACCTAATCAGTTTGCCTACTGATTTTAGAACCTGTTGAATCTAGGCAGTCACAAATAAGCAAAGCATAGTTTCACAGTTTTTATTAGACCTTGATTACCTATAGGCTTGCCTAGGCATGGATCTGTAATACCCTATAAACATGTTGTCTAAATGCAATCAGAATTCTTGGAATCAGTTTGAAACAACTTGAATTTATTAAGTCCTATAGGCATGCTGGTCTAGGTGCTGAATATTACATTACAAAACTGGTTTATACACACTTATCTCTATGACATCTAAGTGTTGGGATTGTTTTTAAACATTTTTATAGACAAGATAGTTATTGATTTAGGCGATGTAGACATGGTTTAAAGCGAATAGATATATACAGTCCGTAGGCAGGATCTCTAATGCACAGAAAGAATGGACGTTTTTATTAGGCGGAATTATAGCAGTAACTTAATAAAAAGATTTCTAGATGATCATGATTATACAGAAACAGAATTTCATAACAAATGAGGTAGTGTGCCTAAAACATGTTGTCCAGTATGCCATGTGATCCTAAAAGCATGGTTTCTAATGCAGGTAAACATAGCATAAACCTAAAGCATGAGTTCTAATGCAAGTAAACATAATATAGACCTAAAGGCATGATTTCTACCCGGTTCCCCACAAAAATCATATAAGAATCCCTCCCTTTTACTAATTTCCCCAATATCTGTTTACAAAGATTATCATTACAGACAATAAATAAATAAATTACATAATAAATATAAGTCTTGCTATAGGGAGCCTGAAATAGGTCCAAAGTGAACCTGGAAATACCGGGCCTTCAACACAGTCCAAGATGTCATAGTCCATAGTATCCAATGAGGTATCCTGGTGCGTCAAAGTTCCCAAGGGCCTCAAGGACCACGGGCAATGCTCACACCAAGATCCTTATAAATGGAGAAGTAGTTATGTGCAATGTGGAAGGGCCAGCCCCAGTGTGCCAGAGTTCGGAGGAATCTTATGGATTCTTAGGCAGTACACACATTGGAGGGGCAGAACTTAAATAATCTAAGAGTAGAAGTGAGAGTGCTTGACATAGTTGGAAGAACTTAGTAAAAACAGTATAGAGGTAAAATTTTCAGGAGTGAAAAGGTATTTCAGGAATGGAAACAGTTTTAAGAAAAAAAATGTTAAGAGTGAAAACAGTTTTGGAAGTAATTCTGAGAACAACAAACAACCACACAATCACAAAAACTTAGAGTGCCCAGATTCAAATCCATTTATTACTTGATTCTAAGTGAAGAAAAACAAGTTTACAAACAGGGATCAGGGGGGTTGGGAACATAGGGAGCTTAAATCAGAAACACATGAACATGGATAAGAGGGGAAGCATATTGATCAACAAGTACACAGAACAAGCAGGGATTGATTGACAACCAGTGACCAAATTCATAGCATTAGAATACAAACTACTGATTCAGAGTATTAACAAGGAAACTATACTTAAAGCTAAAGTGATAATAGACATTAGAGCATAGAGACAAAATGCAGGAATATCCATATTGAGGACCAGGGTCTACCACACATAATTAGTCATACCAATTGTGGTTAATCAGATAAATTAGGAGCCTGAACTACTTAAAATGAGCATGCTAGTTGAATGAAACAGACAAGAGCTCAAGTAAATATGCCGGCTAAAATACCAAACAAGAAGATTGAAACCTAGACATGCTGATTAAAACACTGAACAAGAGGGGGTAAAACTTAAGCATACTGATCAAAGGAGTAAACAGGAAGAACAACTAAGTACATAATCAGTTAAACTAGTGCGGAAATAGGCATGGATTTAACAACTATGGAGCACATAGACTTGAATTTCAGAATTGATATTGAAATAAGAACTTACCAATTAAGGAAGCAAAGTGCAGAAAGTAAAGCAGGTAGAGTTCCACAGTCTAGCCTTGGCTTTCAGCCGGCTAGACGAGCAATGAGCACAAGTAGCAGAAAGAGAGATGAGAGAAAGTTTGAGTGTGTGTGTGTATTTTTGAACTACTGTCTGTGTTCTTGAGAGGTAGAACAAGAGTGTATATATAGCACTTAGGGAGTAGAGCAAATAAGGTAAAGAGAATCAGAAGTCAGTCAATTAGGGGGCAATCAAATAATCATAGAATCAATTCATGTAAGGAGTCCGGAATAGACCCCTTAATTAGGGGTAATTACTTAACGGTCACATCAAAAGGGGGTTAATTAGGGTAAGGAATCCAAATCATACCAAATAGAGAATCAGTAAGAATCCCAAAACCATACGGATAACTTATTAAGGCAAGTGTGATCAATTAAAGTTACAAATAAGGAAACAAATAAGATTTGTGCACACAAATTTTAACAGGGCAAAATAATAGGAAATAATCAGTAAAACCATCAAAAGAATACCGATTTTTTGGGAAAGAATTACTCAGATTCCATAAATAGAAATTAAATAAGTAAAGTTTCACAGAAATACAGAATTCAGCAAGAAAAGCAGGTTCGAACCATAAATAGAGATTAATTAGGGCAAAATCCCAAAGAAATACTGGATATTAACAAGGAAAACATTTAAGCCCAAAAACGGAGTAAACTAATACGACTAGTATCACAGAAATAACAAAGTATCAAAACAAAATTGAAGAAACCAGTATATCGTACAGAATCAACTAGGGTTTGAACATTCATGCGAAAATCAGTTAAGATGATGAGAAACAATTAACTAAACACAGAGAATGTAGAAAAAATCGTTGAAGAAAAGTTTGAGATGAACCCTAGTTTAGAAAGAGTGATTAAAAATCGAAATAATCAATTAAAACAAGAGATTTTTTTGAAGGAAAACACTTAATAACATTCGAATCACCTCAGATCTATAAAGATTTGAGAAGAATCGACAGTATCGAACTAGGGTTTTCGGAAAAATAGCAGAGGTGAAGAGAATAGGTCAAGAACCCATAGATTCGTAATAAAAGAAGGAGAGATCCTTACTTACGAACGAAAAATGGCCTGAGACAGGCTGGTAAACAAAGTTTCAAACCAGAACCAGTTGGAGTTCCTTGAGATCTTCTCAAGGACTCATGAAGTCGAAGAGCCATGGAGTGTAGGAGGCCAGGGGTGGTCGGAGAAGACATAGAAGCACCATAGGAGGGAGGTTTACACCGGTGACGGCGACTAGGTTAGGGTTAGGTTGAGAAAGAGTTGAGAGATGAGGGGAGACGATGACGGCGGGTTTTGAGATAATGAAAAGGGTTTGGGGTAGGTTAGGGGTTAATTAAGGTTAGGGTGAACGTGGACCATTGATATAATAGATCAACGGCCACGATTGAAGAGGGGTTATTGGGTCGGGTAGAAAGATTGGGCCTAAGGGGTTTGGGCTGGCTTTTTGGATTAATATTAAAGGGGGTTTTGGGCTGGTAAAAATGGTTAGGTCTGAGATAAAAAGAGTTATTTGTTAAATACCCAAATAATTGATAAAATATATTTTATAAAATAATTAACAGATTATAAAAATATAATTTTCATGCATGGAAATGCTATAAAATAATTACTCAATATTTTAAAAATACAATGAGCTATTTTCTGGTAAAATAATGCAATGATGCATGCATGGGCTATAATTGCAAAGTTATTGCAATTGTAACCCTAAATGTAGATGTGGCTATCTGCAAAATAATTTAAGCTCAATATGGTGATGCAATTTGTAATTATTTATATAAATAAAATACTGGGATAAATTAATTTGAAATGTAGAAATTATGGAAAAATATCAATTGATGCTAATGCATAGTTTTGAAGGTATATATGCATTGAAAAATAACATAGGCAAAAATTGGGTATCAACAGCTGCCCCGCTTTATCCGTGAAGGCTGAAAGAGTTATCGGATAAAGATATGATTGCCAATTTTGACCGAGCGAGATGGTTTGAGAGATTTGGGCCGCACCCTGGTTCATGAGCTGCCTACATATCCCTGGTTTTATAGGAATCAGGTCGTGTGCAGTTCTGGATTCATCGGCGGAATATACCGATGAATTCATCACAAGAACGGACACGAGACTTTTGAATGGGTGGTAGATGGTTATCGTGAGCGGTCAGATTTGAGATAATTTGAAAGAACTGGAGCGAGATTGCTCCTGTTGGGATAGCAGTTGCTTATCGGGTCACCTGCAAGTAAAGAGATACTGCAAGTATATATTTGTGCGGAAATTTAAATATGATGCAGATTCCCTTCAGACCATGAGAATTGTCTTTGGACGGTTGAGGATGACGTCCTTAGACCATGATGTCCTGGGCCATAAATTGTTCGGTGGGGGATTCGCAGGCCAAGAAATGATGTTCTCCGGCCATGAAAATGGTGCCTCCGAACCATGGCGCCCACTACAAAAAAAACTAGAATTAGCTACGAACGTCATCGCTAATCTATCGCTAAAATGCTCGTAGCTAGCAGAATTTCTTGATAATCCGTTGCTAATCCGTCGCTAAATGAGATTAGCGACGGATTTTCTGTTTAGCTACAAAATTTGTCCGTCGCTAAAACCTGAGTTTTTACTAGTGGCCTTTGAATAATGATATGTAAATTTGAGAGATCCTCAGGCCATGGCATGGTGTCTTCCGGCTATGAGGATGATGCCTTTAGACAATGATGCCTTTGGACAAGTTGGCAATATTTCAGCCCATGAGATGCAATAATATGATGCTAAAATCAACAAGACAAGGCTTAGTCTTGTGAGGTTGAGGGCAGAGCTTAGCCCGAAAGAGGAGTAAATAGATAGTTCCAGAGAGATAGTGCTTAGTCTCGGCAAATAAAGGTGATGATTGGCCTTATGCAAATAGGAGGCAGAGCTTAGCCTCATGCAAGATTCGGGACAGGGCTTAGTCCCATGCAGATGGAATGCAGAGCTTAGCCTTATGCGGATATGGAGGCAGGGCTTAGCATCATGTAGGATTCGGGACAGGGCTTAGTCCCATGCAAATGAAGGAAGAGCATAGCCTTATGGAGATATGGAGGCAGGGCTTAGCCTCTTGCAGATATAGAGGCAGGGCTTAGACTCATGCAGATGGAGACAGTGCTTAGTCTCATGCAAGATTCGGGATAGGGCTTAGTCCCATGCAAATTGAAGGAACTGCTTAGCCTTATGTAAAATGGAGGCAGGGCTTAGCCTCATGCAGATGGAGACAGAGCTTAGTCTCATGCAAGATTCGGGACAGTGCTTAGTCCCATGAAAATAAAAGGCAGTGCTTAGCCTTATGCAAATGGAGGCAGGGCTTAGCCTCATGCAGATGGAGACAAAGCTTAGTCTCATACAAGATTCGGGATAGGGCTTAGTCCCATGCAAATGGAAGGCAGAGCTTAGCCTTATGCAGATATGGAAGCAGGACTTAGCCTCATGCAGATGGAGATAGAGCTTAGTCTCATGCAAGTTTCGGGATAGGGCTTAGTCCCATGCAAATGGAAGGCAGAGCTTAGCCTTATGTAGATATGGAGGCAGGGCTTAGCCTCATGCAGATAGAGACAGAGCTTAGTCTCATGCAAGGTTCGAGACAGGTCTTAGTCCCATGCAGATGGAAGGCAGTGCTTAGCCTTATGCAGATATAGAGGCAGGGCTTAGCCTCATGCAGGGTTTAGGACAGGGCTTAGTCCCATGCAAAATAGAAAAAATAGCAGGTGATAGCAGAGTTTTCTTAGCTGGTAATAGATTTCAGTATAACGGTTGTTATGAAGATTGTGACTTGGAGGCATGTATATTCTTCGCTCCTGCATCCAAAGAAAAATCGTGAGTTCTGTAAAGGGGGAGGTCGGTTCGTGCCTTCGTTGGCTTGCTTGGCTTGCTTTGCTTGGTCCGAAGATCCTGTTCTAATCATTGGGGGTAGCGTTGGCTAAACAGAGTTATTTAACAAGCAAACAAGCATAGTTTTCAAAGACGTAATAAAAATATATTATTTTAGAAATTGGTTAGATGAACCAGTGACTGTGACACGATCCGAGACATTGCAACCTCTCCTTCTATAGAATTTTGAGGGTCCTCCTCAAAATTCTGCCCTAGTTAGATGGACACGTCTGACTGCTGCACATGCTGCGATCAACTGAAATTGCTTCGGAATTTTTAGAGTCCTCCTCAAAATTCTGCCCCAGTTTCTGATTGTGGGGAAAAATAGAATTTTTACTGAATTGTGACCAAACCCACAGGGCTGCCTACGTATCCCCTCTCAAACGGGAATCAGGTCGAGCGTAGTTCAATTTACATCATTTTGTGAAAACATAAATAGTTACGCATAGTATCGTTTGACTGCATCTGAGTTGATCGGTTTTGGCCAGACTTCTCCGTTCATTTCTGCAAGTATGAGGGCTCCTCCTGTCAATACTCTGTGAACAATGTAAGGGCCTTGCCAGTTGGGAGAGAATTTCCCTTTGGCTTCATCCTGATGCGGAAAGATCTTCTTCAACACCAGCTGCCTCGGTGTGAACTGCCTCTGCTTGACTCTTTTGTTGAAGGCTTTGGACATTCTGTTCTGATAGAGTTGCCCATGACACACTGCATTATCTTTTTTCCGTCTATGAGGACTAGCTGCTCATAACGGCTCCTTATCCATTCCGCATCACTGAGCTCAGCTTCTTGTATGATTCTCAAAGAAGGAATCTCCACTTCAGCAGGAATAACATCTTTAGTACCATAAACCAATAAGTAGGGAGTTGCCCCGGTTGATGTGCGGACAGTGGTACGGTATCCCAATAAAGTGAATGGGAGCTTCTCGTGCCATTGTTTGTGATTTTCTACCATCTTTCTCAGTATCTTCTTGATATTCTTGTTAGCAGCTTCTACAGCTCCGTTCATCTGAGGTCTATGGGCTGTGGAATTCTTGTGCTTGATTTTGAAAGCCTCACACATGGTCTTCATCAGATCACTGTTGAGATTGGAGGCATTGTCAGTGATGATTGATTCTGGAACTCCGAACCGGCAAACAATTCGGTCGCGGACAAAATCTGCTATGACCTTCTTAGTTACTGCCTTGTAAGATGCTGCTTCGACCCATTTGGTGAAGTAATCAATAGCTACCAAGATGAACCGATGCCCATTTGAGGCGGTAGGATCGACTGGACCAATGACATCCATTCCCCAGGCGGCGAATGGCCAAGGTGAGCTTGTTGCATTGAGCTCATTTGGCGGCACTTTTATCATATTGCATGTGCTTGACATTGGTAGCAATTTTGGACATACTGGACGCGATCTGTCTCCATGGTCATCCAAAAATAACCGGCCCTAAGTATCTTTTTGGCTAAGACGAAGACATTCATATGCGGGCCGCAGGTCCCAGCATGTATCTCCTCAAGTAGCTTAGAAGCTTCTTTTGCGTCGACACCTTAGCAATCCCAAATCTGGAGTTCTTCTGTACAAGGTTCCTCTGCTGTGGAAGAAATTGTTGGACAACCTCCAAAGCGTACATTTGTGAGTATGATTTGCATGCTCCGAATATTCTCCTTTTGCCAAATATTCTTTGATATAGTGAAACCAAGGCTTCCCGTCTATTTCTTCTTCAACATGGGCACAATACGCCGACTGGCTATGGATCCTTACTGGGGTAGGATCGATGAAGTTCTTGTCGGGATGTTGTATCATGGATGACAAAGTGGCCAATGCATCGGCAAACTCGTTCCGAATCCTAAGAACATGGCGAAACCCTATCTTTGTGAACCTCTTCCTCAATTCCTGCACATGGTGCAGATATGGCAATTCTTGGGGGCCCATTCTCCTTGTACCTGGTGCACAAGCAAATTTGAATTACCGATTACCAGCAGCTCCTGAATATTCATGTTGATGGCCATGTTGAGCCCTAGTATGCAGGCTTCATACTCTGCCATGTTGTTGGTGTAGGAAAATCTGAGTTTAGCAGATACCGGATAATGTTGGCGAGTTTCCGATACCAAGACGGCTCCAATGCCGACTCCCTTGAAATTTGCCGCTCCATCAAAGAACATTCTCCAACCGTTGTAGGACTCAGCAATATCTTCTCCTATGAATAGCACCTCTTTATTGGGAAAATACATTTTTGGGGGTTCGTATTCTCCTTCCACGGGGTTCTCAGTAAGATGATCTGCAAGTGCCTGTCCCTTGACTGCTTTCTAAGTCACATAAACAATGTCGAACTGGCTCACCAGGATTTGCCATTTAGCCAGCTTGCCAGTGGGCATGGATTTCTGAAAGATATATTTTAAGGGATCCATCCTTGATATGAGGTATGTTGTGTAGGCACAAAAGTAATGACTCAGCTTCTGAGCTATCCAAGTCAAAGCGCAGCAGGTATGTTCCAATAGAGAGTACCGCGCTTGATGATAGCTTATAATGACGTATTTTAGTCGCTTATTACACTCAAATTTACTGAACTTTAATTGAGTTTGAGTTTTAATCACTAGTGTCTTGCACTAATTGTGTGTTTTATGCCTTGTAGGAGTGATTCTGAGCTATGTAGATGTTATGGAATGAATTCAAGTGATTTGGAGCTTTGAAGTCTGAGTAAAAGCTCAAGGATTAAGCCGGGATCGTGTTCGGGGGTCAGCGGATGATAGTTAGAACAAACGAAGAATCGAGTAGGCATATTGCGCACTGTCTAGTAAAATGCACATAACTGTTTGCTCAGAACTCCATTTGGGTTCCACAATATATGGTTGGAAAGCTAATGTACACGGTAAAAATCAGAAGACTTGATTTTCGCTATCAAGACAATTTTGGAAGCCCTCCTCGAGACCCCGAGGATGGGAGGCCACGATCAAGTTCTCGGCCTCAGGGCTCGTCGAGGTCTGAATCAAAGAAAGCAGGGCCCGAGGTCAGGGTGAGAGGAGATGCCTCCGAAGCACATGGCTACACTTGACAGTGCCGGTCTATCTGTAGCCTACTGAGATGACGTGCGATAGGCCGTCCCATCTTTCCACTCTTGTAAATAATATATGCATATTTTACCGAGTCCCCTCGCCTATATAAGGGGGACTCACCCCACCTTGTAAGGGACTGATGTTGCTCCACTTCTCCAATAAGGAATAATATCTCTCTCTATCCCTTTCTTCTAAGTTAACTGTGTTCTTCCACCCCGAGGTCGCCCTAGCATTTTATTATTCTTCATTTGTTCTTCGTCATTTAGCTCAAGATTGACGGTATAAAGCTTTGTATACACATACTTATCTGTTATCCCCTTCCCGACTTCCCTCGATAAGATTACCTCTGATAGGCCCGAGGTAGGCTCGAGTCCTGGCCCCAAGGTATACTGGCTTGTTCTAAGCCCGGGAACGCCCCCTTACGGGTTCGATTGTTATTTTGGCTAGCTCGATCTTTACTGTCTTACTTCATATTTAACACTAATCACCCTTCCAAACTATCTCGGGAATAGATCACGTATTTTTAGAATCCTATTTATAAATATAATTGTTGTTACCATTTTCACGGTAAACAGTTTGGCGCCCACCGTGGGGCTAAAAATAATAGTGATTATTTTCTTGCTAGTTTCGTCACATAAACGCACGACATCTCTCACACTTTTTCTTGCCCAAGACCTTTCGATTTCAGGTTAATGATCAGCTCAATAAGGGAAATCGAGGACGATAACCCCAAAAATCGCAAGGAAAACAATGTGGCCATCCTAACGGCTGGCGCGACACCACGGGACCCCGATAACGCATCTAGATCGGTCTGAGCGGATATGGATTCGTACGCTGCACAGCGGGGTAACGAAGTCTTGCACTTCGATGGCGGCACGCAACACGCTAACCGACAGGAAACCCAAAAAATCCCAGCCCCAGTAGAACGGGAAGTTGATCTTTGTGTTATTTTTGAAATGTTGCAGGAACAACGTTTGGCTATCTCTCAGCTACAGAGCCGCCCGGAGACTCTTGGCGCGATAGCACCCAAAATATCTACTCGCTCCGAGCCAGTATCCAAGGTATCGGGCAATGACGAACCAACGACCTATCCTGTAGCGGTAAGGATGCTAGAGGACATTATCGAAAAGATCTACTCACGATCGCGGAGACTCCTACAGCAACCGTCTCCCGGAGATACGATCCCGGGACTTATTTCGCAGAAGTCAGAAACAATGAAATTCCCTGGGGATGACAGGACCCCAAGTCCTCACAGGTACATCACCACTCACGCACGCCCGTTCAGAAACGACGACCCCCAAAATGGAGAACTCGAGCCCGTCCCGATCGAAGGGATTCGAACGAA